>NW_028134443.1:0-73000 GCF_964662115.1 Mustela nivalis | reverse complement strand
GTGTTTTGACACCAATCCAAGGTCATGTATTCGCTTCGTCTGTCATAGTTGGCGGAGAGACCGTACTCACGGTCACTGGGAAATCTGTGAAGGAGGTCATGAAGCTGGACGATGACGAGACCTTTGCCAGATTTTACCGCAGCATGGATGACACCATCCCGCGAAGCCCTGTGGAGCTGGATGAGGATTTCGATGTCATTTTTGATCCTTATGCCCCTAAGTGAGTGATTTCTGTTTCTTTCACCCACGGAGAAGGGATGATTCTGTCGTCAGCCTTCGCACGGTACCTCCATGAGGATCTTCTCTCGCTGCCACCTCCTTCTGCCGCAGACCTTCCTCACAGACACAGGGTTATTCTCTAGAGCCAGGCACTTAGAGTAGGTGACATGCGCGCTCCAGAACGGATATGCGCTCGGGCAGGAGGTCGGTGAAGACCGTGTGTGCCGTGGGTGTTTGCCCGCGCCCATAAAAGTAAGGTCACTGCGTTTGTCACATAATTGAATATTGTTTTGCAGATTTTTAGACACACATAAATTTGGCCAGCAATCTCAATGCTGTCTTTGATTTGACATTGAACTCATACTTGTAACCTTGAAAAATATTTGGATTACATGGGCTCAGACTCACAGAATGGACTAGAAAATACATAAAGCAGGTTACTTACCCTCCAATAATCTATGAAGTGAATAGATTTGAGAGTCTTCTCAGGGATGACCAAGGGTCGCTCTTCACACAGGATCATGACTAAACCACCTCAGGAAAGCCATTGTGGTTTTGGGATTCCTTTGGTTGCAGGTGCCAGAAGGAAATCCAAGTCAAATGGACTTTGACAAACGAAAGGTGTGGAGGGATTTATAGGTCCACTTACCGGAAAGTGTGAGTGTGAACAAGGTTCCAGAGGCTCCTCAGAACGAGGTCTCTCTCTTGCTGGTGTTTCTTGGGGCTGCTTTGCTGTTGCCAAGCTGTAACCACGTGGCAGACGATGGCCACCATCTGGTGTGGCTGTTTCAGCCACTGGCTTGGTCACTCTAGTACGGCAGCTTCTCTCCTCAGCAGTTCCCTCCAACCCAAGTTCCAGGCTGGATTTTCTAGGGTCCGAGCCCTGTCCTAAAGCAATCATAGCCAAGGGGATGGAAGGTGAGGATTGGCCAGAGCCGGTTTCTGGACGCCTGCCCCTCAGAGCCAGAGCCAGTGTCAAGGTTTTCTTACCGGAAGCCAGGGAGAATATATGCTGGGCAGGCTACCCCCACAGCCACAGATCACATTTTTTTCCTCCCCACAAATTTATCTGAGTGACTCCCTCTTCCAGAAGACTGTGGGGTCATCATACATTTTCCTGTAAGCTGCTCCAAATACATTTTTTGCATATTTCGGGAGGGGGTGGTGTTCAGTTTTTCTCAATTTTCTATCTTAAAAAATGAACAGCTTTCCATTTCCCAACTTTTTAAATGAAATTTTATGTATTTGCACATTTGTCCTCTTCTCCCAACCCAAATGTCATTGCTTAAATCGTTGTATCTATCTCGGTATAGCTATAGCTGTGTTTATACACACACTGTCACACAGAGGACAGAATTATGTATCAGAGCACAGAGGATGTGCAGTTGGAAACTGAGGGTAGGAGTGGAATCTGTCAGGAGACCGTGTGACCGGATCGCCCCCCTCCCCGTGTCTGGTCTGCCCCCAGAGAGTCGTGTGAGTGCGTGGCCGTTGTTGCTGGCTTCTTGGGCCTGTCTTATTTCAATAGAGTCTTCAAAGGGTGGTTACTTTTCAGAAAGGCGCAAAGAGTTGAGAGGAGGCTGGTTGTGGGGGAGTTCCGAAGGCAGCTGAAAACCAGTTTTTTCACAGAAAACAAAGTTTAGTCTGGAGGAAAGAGAAATCGAGAAGCAGTGACTGGCTGTAAATTCCTGAAGGGCTCGCCAGTGACAGGAGTAGACGTGCCTAATACTCCAGTCCATGGGTGTGATGAGGGTAGGAACGAACTTTCTACCCTTCAGAGCATTCTAGTAGTGGAATGAGCTGCCCCACAAAGCTTCAGATGCACGGCCAGGCAGAGACCACAGGGTGTGCTGTGGTGTGTGGGGCCCGGAGCCTCCAGGATCTTGGACTAAATGGGCCTGAATCCCCCATCTCCAAGATTCTATGTGTACATGTCCGGGAGTGACGGGCAGGAGGAGGACTTGTAAGACAATGAAATCAGAAAATAAAATGATAAGAGACTTATTTCACATTGGAGAGCCCCAGATAACCCCGGCGTGGACAATAAGCAGACCAAGGCCACAACTCCACTTTGCTTCCCAGGTTGACCTCCTCTGTGGCCGAGCACAAGCGTGCAGTGAGGCCCAAGCGTCGGGTCCAGGCTTCCAAAAACCCCTTGAAAATGCTGGCAGCCAGAGAAGACCTCCTTCAGGAATACACGGAGCAGAGACTAAACGTTGCCTTCATGGAGTCGAAGCGCATGAAAGTAGAAAAAAGTGAGTATGTGGAACCACTGCTCCACCTCTCTGTGGGCGTCTGGCGATTAGGTGATTTTAATCTTTTTCTGCCTTGCTGGGGTCAGTCATGTGCTCAAAAGACACTCATCAAATAAAAATGATTGCACAGACGTACGTGCACACCTGCCTCAAAATGGAAAGGCTTTTTGCAGAACTTCTTAGAGCGTGGAGTGTCTGTTCACTACATTAACTCATTTTCTTATTTTTTAAAAAAGTTTTTATTTATTTATGGGACAGAGAGAGTACTCTGGCAGAGGGAGAGAGAAAAGCAGGCTCCCCGCTGAGCAGGGAGCTCGGTGCGGGGCTCGATCCCAGGACCCTGAGATCATGACCTGAGCCAAAGGTGGATGCTTAACCCACTGAGCCACCCAGGCGCCCTGTATTTAAGTTATCCTGTTTTGCTGAGTTTTCTGTTCAAGAGATTGGAGGAGAAGGGTTTTGTAGTTCAACCCATTTTCAGCTCCGTAGAGCCCAAACACAGTAATTCCCCACTTAATCTTGTTTGAGAGCAAATCATTAGATCTCTCATGAGAAAAGGAGAAAATTTCTCATGAGAAAATGTGCCAAATGGCTGCTTTTCCTAATCCTAGATTTTCATATTACTAATTAATGTATAAACCAATGCTTTCCAAATTTCATTTAATAGGAGCCTTGGAAATTGGGGATGTGGATTGGGTACTGTTGGGGCTTTGGGGTAGAGGTGGTGAATATGAGTGAGGCAGTAGCTCTGTGCCCTGTGTCCCACTTCTGGCTCAGCTGCTCTGCTCTCCTCAGCCCGATGAGGTAGGGTCCCTTGTTCTGAAACAGTGGTTTTCTTTGTGGACGTAATTTGGGTATACACCATTTGCAGATTGAATAGTCTGGCTATAATTTGTATTTTCCTTTAGCACTTGTAAACCTACTTCTGAAAGTTTTTCTTAGAAATATAGTATTTACATGAAGTATTTGGTCTTTTCATTATAACTGATTGACTAAGAAGATATTTCAAAACCTCTGTGCCATACGAATTGTCAAGTAGTATAAGACCTTAATCCCGGCAAAATAATTTTCTCAATTTCTTTCAGCCTAGACATTTCTTAAAAAACAGTTGAAGAAATAAAGTTTTCTTGGCACAAATTTTAGGTATTTTTCCTCTATCTCCACTTTTGGGGGCTTGGAGATGGCTTTGTGATGACTGACATGTACACATTCGTTGGTGTACATGGAAAACCCAGCATCTTCTTACAATGGTCTTAATTCTGAGGGCAGAAGACTTTAAGGGATTATCTAGTTGATCACTTTGCCTCCAGGAAAAAGATTAGGACTAACCCATCCCTACAAGAGTGCCTGCTTTTCTACATGTAAAGACTTTGTTGAAAGATACCTCATAGCCTTCCTTGTGAGTGTGTTGACATTAACATCCAAACATTGTTAGGGATTATATTCACTTTCAGTGGAATTGGGACATGGGAGTCCAGCTCCTGATTTTGTAGCAAAAGAGCTGGTCCACACTGTCCCTCGATTCTTGTCCCCCCGGCAAGGTGAGATGTGACGTGTGTCCGCAAGCAGCTGGTACTTTGGGGACAGAATTGAATCCTGAGTACAGGAGTTCAGCCCTGTACCGCCTCGTCACCTAAACCTGAGGATGGTCCCCCCCTCAGGATTAACCTTCTGAGAAAAAGCTAGTTGATGATGAATCTCTGGTGGCAAATGTCATTTCACCGGCCCGTCTTGCTCCCCCTTCCCCACTGTTTCCTTATTCAACCCTTCCAGTGTCTGCCAACTCCAACTTCTCTGAAGTCACTCTGGCAGGTTTAGCCAGTAAAGAAAACTTCAGCAACATCAGCCTGCGGAGCGTCAATCTGACTGAACAGAATTCCAACAACAGTGCGGTGCCCTACAAGAAGCTGATGCTCCTACAGATTAAAGGTACTTAGGAGCCGTGAGGAGGAACCACGCATAGAGCAGGGGTTTGAGTCTGGTAACACCGAGAGGCCTGACCTTCAGGGGGAGGGAGTGCATGCTCTTTGAGAACCTACTGTGGGCAGAGCACTGTGCTACCTCCAGTCATCTAAGCTTCACAAAATCCCATGAGGTGGCAGATGTGATGCCCACTGAGGCTTGGTGTGGTTAGTGATGCACCTGAGGTCACAGCGGCTGTTTGAGTGGCAGAGGTGGATTTGCATCCAGGTCTCTCCCATTCCAGAAGCTCAGCTTCTGCGGCCGCCTCCCCTTGCCCTCTGAGCCCCATCAGCACGCTGTCCTGTAGTTCCAGCAGTCCCCGAAGTCTTCGTGGGGGCTGTCTCCACTCAGTTCTCCTCGCTGAGGTGAGCAAGGTTAGTGTGGGCCAGAGGCAGAGATGCAAGTTCTTGGAGAGGGAATCCAGGGAAAGCAGAGGCAACTGAAGCCAACCTAGTTTTCCACTCCAGCACCCCCTTTGTCAAGAGCAAGGGAGACGACCAGAGAGACCATGGGCTGTGAGGAGAGCCTTGGCTGCCTCCGAGTGGCAATCCTAGAGTAATAATGAAGAGGAGGCTGGTGGAATATCCTTCACGGAGGGTGTCCCGTGTGTTTCTTCGTGACCACTGGCCTTTTTAGTGCATTCGAAGGACTAGTGACAAGTGCAAATAACCAATGTCTAGTCCCCAAGTTCTGACCCAGAGATGACACTATCAGTGTGATCATGGAAAGGCCTAAATCAATAGTCTTTTAGGAGAAGCTGTGGAAAGCAGCACAAAGCAGTTCTTCCCTCCAAGCTGATTGCCTTTAAGACTGCCCTGGGTTTAGCGTGCAAACCTCAGGAAGATGATGCTTGGGAAGGCAGGCCCTCGCCTGCAGTGTGGCTGGCAGGGGCTATGAAATGCAGGAGGTGGGCTGGGCACAGAGAAAGGGGTCAGGGGAGGAGTTGAACGGGAAAAAGGAGCACGTTTACTAACTTTCCTGGAGGAAGGAACTTAATGAATCCACACACATGCTGTAAAAGGACCCCAGTGGCAGTCCTAAGACACATGATGACATGTAAGAAAGCACTAACACGGGAGAGTAATCTAGAAGGCCTTCACTAGAAACCCCTTCTATCACTGTTTGTCATGGACCCCGTGTTGGTAGACGAGAATCTTTAGAACTGTAAGAGTCTGTAGCAGGGGTGCTTCCTGGCCCTTCCTGTGGCTTGGAGAGTTCTCCTCTCTGGCAAGATGGCGACTCTTTGCCTCCTGCCTTACAGGAAGAAGACATGTGCAGACCAGACTGGTTGAACCTCGAGCTTCGTCCCTCAACAGTGGGGACTGCTTCCTCCTGCTCTCTCCCCATTACTGTTTTGTGTGGGTAGGAGAGTTTGCAAATGTCATAGAAAAGGCAAAGGTTGGTATCTGAAAAATAAGAAATGTTGAGTTAAACACCTCCTTTACGCACTGATAGAATGTTTTACCAGTTGCTAGGTCTTTACAGGGCTTCTCAAATGCCAAATGTTTCATGCAAGTGAGAAGGGAGAGAGGCAGTATTTCTTTTGCTGAATGTCTCTCAAACACGCATTCATTCGGTGCTTGAGTGGGAAGTTTTAGAAGGATTATGACCTATCCCACCAGTTTTTAACTCCTATTCCACTCCTGTGTGAAAAAGGAACGGCACATCCCTTCAAAGCTGTTTATCCCAGGTACCTATGAAATGCTGCAACCAGCTTATTGAATAGAAAACCTCATGGGCAAAAGCCCAGAGAATGGGTATTTTTCCAAAACTTCATGAGTAACCTATTGTATTTAAAAATAAAGAATGGTTGCTCTAGAGAGTTGTGCCCCCTGGTCCTTGAGTTCCATTCTCCTGACCTTGCTGAAAATACCCAAGACCCCGTGCCTGCAGCCCCTGTGGTCACATGGTCTCCCCTGCAGACCTGCCATTTTTGCCTCCAGCTTCAGTATGCACCACTCTGCCTCACCACAGGCTTGTCTATCTAGGTAATTGTGCTCCTCCCTTTTTCCAGGCCTCAGAACTGGCAAGTTTAATTCAGACGAAGAGGGAACTTGGTTGTAGAGCTACTTACGTCCAGACTATTGAAGAAGGAATTAATACACACACTCATGCGGCCAAAGACTTCTGGAAGCTTCTGGGCGGCCAAACCAGTTACCAGTGTGAGAATTTACTGTATTTTCAGAGCCTCGTGAGGCTTTTCTAATCCCCTACTTCCTTCTTCTAAACTGGCCACTTTTCAGTGTAAAATGTCATCCTGTCTTCTTGTTCTCATCCAAAAGCTGCTGGAGACCCAAAAGAAGATGAACTTTATGAAACAGCCATAATTGAAACAAACTGCATTTACCGTCTGATGGACGACAAACTTGTCCCTGATGACGACTACTGGGGGAAGATTCCCAAGTGCTCCCTTCTGCAGTCCAAAGAGGTACAGCGCGTGGGCACCGTCCTCGCCAAGAGAGCACTTGGCACGGGGTTGCCCAGTAACACCCACCCCACGTGCCAGAGAAACGCTGGCCGGCGTTTGTGCCTGGTGTGGAACAGTGACGTATTTTTACAGGATATTTACTTGTGAATGCAAACCATCACTCCATCTTAAATATGAGGATAGAATTCAAAAAATATTTTTTTTAAGATTTTTTTTTAAGATTTTTTAAAAGATTTTATTTATTTATTTGACATAGAAAGACACAGTGAGAGAGGAACACAAGCAGGGGCAGAGGGAAAGGAAGAAACAGGCTTCCTGCCGAGCAGGGAGCCCGATGCGGGACTTGATCCCAGAATTCTGGGATCACGACCTGAGCTGACGCTCAATGACTGAGCCACCCAGGTGCCCCCAGAATTCAGAACATTGTTCAGAGGAGTCATGGGTCATTGAAGGCCTTCTGTTTTAGGCAAAATGTAAATTTTTTTTCTTTATTTTTTGGGAGGATTTTTATTGTTTTCTTTTTCTTATCTGTATGAGGTAGTGGATGTCAACTGAACTAAATTGTGGTAATCATTTCACAGTACATGTAAATCAAGTCATTGTGCCTTCTGTCTTACACTTATATGGCACTGTGTGCAAGTATTTATCAGTATAACCAGGGAATAAGATAAAAATACTACTTAGCCCTATCTCTTGATTTTCTATAAACAAAGTTTCAGGAATAATAGATACATGTTTATATAATTTGGGTTTACCAAGTAATATACTAGCTTTTTCCTCCTATATCAGTAAGTATTTACTAATCACATACACTGTCATTACCATCGTCTGGTAAGACACGAAAAGTGGAAGACACGAAAGATCCTTAAATTCTATTGGGTAGAGGAGTATTAGAAAGAAGGTCTTCCAGAGCTAGGTCAATTGTATGACACCTGTGGGCATTTAAATGGAAAAGCAAAATCACAGAGAAGAAATAATCAGGAGTAATTTTAAAGGGAAGGTGCAGTTGAGCCTCGCTGGGAGCTGAGTAGGATGTGGATTGCCGGACAGGAAGGAAGAAATTATTCTAGGATGAAAGAGTTAGATAAACCAGAGGTACGGAAATAAGAAATGGCATTACATTCATGCATTCACTCAGCAAACACTTCCTAAGGTCCTGTAAATGTCAGTACGGTATGGTCTCTGCCCTGGAGGGTGCTGGAACTGTACAGAGGGGAGTCCGCCTCAGTGGTCCTCAGGGCCTAGCATTTAAGAAGTGGCCACTGTATATGCTCAGGGAATGAAAGAGCAGGGGGACAGGGAAGAAAGAAGGGAAAGAAGGCAGGTAGGAAAATGCAGTTAAATAACTTGCCATGGAAGCTGGTGAGTTCAGCACAAGACGGAAATCAGAGCCACAGGCCAGGGGCCAGCGTGGCAGGGCAGTGCCAGCTGTCGCCCCATCAGACTTGGTCAGTGCACACCTCATTCAACCGGAGCAGGGCTCTGAAGTTAGCCTGTTGCTCTCTGCGGCCTTTCCAGGTACTGGTGTTCGACTTCGGTAGTGAAGTGTACGTGTGGCACGGAAAAGAAGTCACATTAGCACAACGGAAAATAGCTTTTCAGCTGGCAAAGCACTTATGGAACGGAACCTTTGACTATGAGAACTGTGACATCAACCCGTTGGATCCTGGAGAATGCAACCCGCTTATTCCCAGGTATTTCCGTCAGCCGCCAGTGGTGTGGGAGATCAAGCAGGTTCCCTCAGCGGGCCTGAGTTCCCCCCACGCTCACCTGCTGTCACTCTTCCTAGGGTTTCCTTTTCATCACTGACTGCAGGCAGTACCCTGAATACTCACAAAAAGAGTATTTCTTTAGCTTTTGCCTAACTGATGTGGAAATACGGATGCCGTCATCTTCCCGATGCTGTGTTCAGTCTCTCCTTTCTTGAGGTGAACAAATTGTTCCCACCTGCGGCCTCCCAGGAGCTGTCCTGGCCGATGAGTAGCAATTGTTGAAACAAATTACATGCGGATCTGAAAAGGCTCCAGGACCTGCAATAACAGCATCGATCCGAAGGGGCAAAAGCGACATATTTTCTTCTCATTTCACGCCTCCTCAGCATAGCTCTCAAAGTCCAGGATTTACCATTTCTTTGGCAGTAGATGACGTCTGTGCCTTTTGGGGGACAGGGAGTGAGAGGGAGGATACTGTATTGAAATCATTGTAACTTTAATATTTCCGACTGGGAGTAGATGAGCGAGCACCTAACCTGGGGCTTCTCAGCACATCCCAGAGCAGAATCACCTGAGAAGCTTTCAAAAAAATGCATGTGCCAGGCCCAGCCCCAGCGCTGGCCCCTGGGATGTATTCTCAGTTCATGTGGGGTAGGGCTTGTGAGTCCGTGTGTCTTAAGAGCCTCCTTGCGGCCTCTCCTAAGGGGCAGCCAAGAGTAAGCCCAGAGCCCCTCCTACCCGAAGAGGGGCCTGAAGCACTGAGGTGTCCAGACTTAGCCCACTTTGAACATGGAAGTCAGCACGGAGGAAAGTGCTCGCGCGCTCCTGCCCCCCTGCCACCACTGCCTCTCGTGCTTGCTTGACTCCCAGCATAAAAAATCATTGTCTAAAGCTGAAAGCAAGCGCTCTGCCGATAGGCATCCTAGTGAACTCTGCAGAGTAAAATTTATATGAAGGATGATCATTCAGCACGGTACACACATGCTCCCACCGCGTACTCTCGTGAAAGACCCCAGCCTCACAAGGGAGCCCTGCATTTTCCAGAGTTGCTGGTACCTGGTTCCCAGAGTCCTGCGAGAGTACGCGGTGGGAGCATGTGTGTACCGTGCTGTCCCCCAGCAGCCTCCCTAGGGGCTGGCAGCCTCCTTGATGGGCCCTAGCTGTGACGTCAGAAGCCGAGTCCTAATGAAACAGGAAGTGACGGAGCACGGGCCCCAGTGAGCGCTGCTCAGCAGTCTTGTGGGGTGTAGCGTCCCAGTCTCTGTTCACAACCAAAGACTGATGTGGAAGGATGAACAGTGCTCTCTTGAGCCCTCTTCAGCCACCATGTCCTTGACTTTGTTTCTGAGTTACCAGTGTTTGGAGCCATTTCAAGCTCTGTGATCCTAGGTAGGACCAGGCCTCCAGGTTGGGCTGTGCCACTTCCTTTTCTGTGCACTAATGCTCCCCCGGGCCACTGTCTTGTCTGGTGGATTAGAAATAAATATGCAGAAATTCTTTTAATGATCTATGAAAGTATGCTCCTTTTAGTAACGGGAGAATTTCATCTGTTCCTGGACGCCAGAGAGCTTCATCCTAACATGACTTAATAGAGAATTCAGGGCCTCCCTCCCATCTACCCATTAAAGTGACAGACACATGGTGAGCATCTGCTGGGGACTCTGGGGGCATGTGGCTCCTGCCTTCTCCTGGCTCCCAGGCTAGTGCACCGCCCTCAGCGGGTCCCAGATACCATTTGCTAGAAAAGTCCACTCCTGACGGGGTTCACATCCCACTTAGGCATCTCAACTCCACGCACACAAAGTCTTGCCAGGCCTCAGGCTGAAATACTAAAATACCACTTACCTGAGCACACGAACCACTCATTCTCCATACCACTAATGTATTCTGAGTTGTTTTCGGTAGCCACGTGTATCTGTTTTCAGTCTCTTTCCTTTGTTTACACGTGGCTTAATCTCTGTTCTTTTCCTGTCTCCTCCCCCTCCCACCCACCCTTGCAGGAAAGGACAGGGGCGACCTGATTGGGCAATTTTCGGGAGACTTACAGAACACAATGAGACAATTTTGTTCAAGGAGAAGTTCCTTGACTGGACTGAACTGAAGAGACCTAATGAGAAGAGCGCCAGTGAACTTGCCCAGCCAAAGGTAGTTTTGGGAAGCAAGTCTCAAACCTCAGGCTTTGTTCGAGGTCCCAGCAGAAGAGGCCTGGATGCTAAAAGCCTTCCTAGGGTTTCTGGGAGATCAGTGTTGTGGGGGGCTATTTAGGACTCCCACAGCCCTACCCTAAAATGCAGTGAAATGCCGAGACAGAGCTGCAAAGCCTTTTGCACTGTCCCACTAATAGGGGAACAGCAGTGAGTGTCACAAGAAGTGGCTTTAGAAACAGGCCACTGAACCAGCATCCTTCCGTTCCCTCGTAGGAAGATCCTAGGGCCGAAGCCAAGCCATATGATGTGGCGCTGATGGTGCCGGTGCCCCAGGCGACAGCGGGCACGGTGCTGGACGGGGTGAACGTGGGTCGTGGCTATGGCCTGGTGGAAGGGGACGACAGGAGGCAGTTTGAGATCGCCAGCGTGTCTGTGGATGTCTGGCACATCCTGGAGTTCGACTACAGCAGGCTTCCCAAACAGAGCATCGGGCAGTTCCACGAGGGGGACGCCTATGTGGTCAAGTGGAAGTACATGGTGAGCACCGCAGGTTAGTGAGCACTTCCATTTTCTGTGCGCCGACCTGGGGAGCTTGGGGGTGGCAGCGAGCCTGTCTTGGAGCCCCGTCCCCGTGTGCGCTGCCTTTCCCTCAGCCACGCGGACAGTGTGCCAGTCTGATGGTTTGCTCTGAGGACCATTTGGTCAACGTTGAAGCTGGGTCCCAATGAGCCAGTGTTGCTAGTGAATGTCATGGTTCCCTTGAGAAGTTAAACACGCGCATTAAGGTTTCTCTGCTCCCCTCACTCCTTCCCCAGCTCTGTCCCCAGATGTTCTCTAGGAAAGTGGTGATTTGCCTCCAAATGATACTTACCATGTGGCTGTCTGCTGCCTAAAGTCTTGTGAAGCGTATCCGGATGGCTTAGAACTAGAACCACATGGTGTGGTAATGCACCAGAGATTGATGAGAACTAAAAGGAGCTATTTCCTCTGAGGATGAGAGCACCAGCGCGCTCTGGGGATCTGGTAGAAGAAATACATAGTCCAGCTGCTCACAGTTCCTGTCAGTGAAACACTCGAGGAAAACACTCAGTCGTATGCTTCGCACGAGAGGCAGTGAGCGGGGAGAGTCAGTGGACTTTGGAGGGAGAATCCCTATTCCCTGCCAAGAAGTAGCCCATTCTCAGCACCATTTAGGAGTTTGTCACAGCTTTGTGGTCTTGAGATTCAGCTCTCGAGAGTTCACTCACCTCTCAGACAGCTTCTCTGCTGTCCAGATGTGGCTCCCCCAGGGCCCCAGGGGGGTGGAGGCTGTGGTCTGCTGATCAGACCCCTGTAGACTCAAAACCCATTTATTTCTTTCCTAATTCAGTCTGTTAATCGCTGATGGCATTTACTGAGCACCTAATCTCTCTTCTGGGTATAAGACATACATTTTAAGGGGAAGTAAAGACGTCAGGCCCTACCTTCTAAATACATATGGCATAAATAACTGTAAGGCCAGTGTGGGGAGAAGCAGCTGTGCCATGCCATGGGAGGAGAGCTGGGTTTCCCGAGGCTGGCTCTGTGGGAGGCCCCTGGCTGGGCATCGCCTGGTGGGACAGGAGGCCGTGCCCAGAGCTGTCTAGGTATGCCCCGGTCCTGGAGGCCCACCTGGTTCACGAGGCACAGCACTGGTGGCTTTGCTGCGCACCCTGGCTGAGTGCCTCCCCAGGCTTCATGCGATGTACCCTGTTGTTATGCCGATTGCTCAGTGAGAAAGAGGACACACGCTTAAGTCACCTGCCCAAAGTCACACAGCAAGTCGAGAGCAGGTTAGGACCCTAAAACTGCCTTTCCCATGTGTAAGGAGGACCTGGGGCTTGAAAGAAAGGCCACAGGCCCAGGGGCCACACAGCCCAGCTCCGCATCTTCTCTCAGGTCCCACATACCAGCTCTGCAAGGTGGGTAAAGTGACTTAGCCTGTCCGAGCATCGATGTTCTCACCTAGAAAACAGAGGTCGTACCCAGCTCACAGATTATTATAATCTGGCACAGATGATGCTTAGCATGGGCCCGGCACAGGAATAATCATCACCGATGTCCTGAGCAACAAAAGCAAGATCATTGTGAATCAGGTGAATCTAAGAGTTAGGAGGCCTTCACAGCCTATTCTCTTGGAGGCCCCTAAGAAATAATGACTTGGCGCAGGCAGATACTTTCTTCTGTATTTCCTCCCAGTATACTCCACGCACATCTCCCAGCCGGCTCCGGCAGCATCTGCACAGCCACAACTCTGAACAAGTCCAGCTGCAGAGCATTAAGTCAGAGCAGGGAGCATTCAGATTTCCAGATGGTCCCTCTGGGAGCAGAGAAGCATAGCCCAGTGACATTAACAGTGGCCCCTGGGGGACTGTGGTCCAGCCCCTCATCACTCGTACCCCACAAGGGCCACACCTGCAAACAGGACTGAACTTGGAGCTTGGAAAGCTCTTCTGGGGCAGGGTCAGCAGAAGCCAGAGGCTGTAGAGGCAGGACAGCTGTCCTCCTCGCGGACGCCAGCCAGCCTGCACGGGCCCACAGAGAAGCTCCTTGGGGGAGTGAACTGTGTGCTCCAGGGAAGGGAGACCGAAGGCTTTGGTGGGGTCGGTCCTAACCCAGAACCAGGTCAGGCAACTCGGGAGCGTGATATAGGCCGAGCTACTGTAAGTAGGTGAGCAGTAAATAGGACTCTGCCTCAAGACCACCTGATCAGGAGAAGTCCTTGATGTTCTTTGTGTCTTCCATTACTCCTAAATGAAACTCCTGGTCACAAATTGACTCTGGGAAGTATTTTGAGGCATGGGACAGTGAACACTTTAAATCGGCCATCTGATCAAGGCTATAAAGGTTATAGTCCGTCATGTCTTACTGCTGAAAGCTGAGTCTCTACTTGGCTAAAATTAAAAATAAATGAACTAAAAATTAAGTTGTGTATAGGATGAAATTTGGGTATTTTGACAAAAACTCCAAGGAAAAGTACTGAACACATTATGAACCATTTTAAGAAAATACTTCTGTTTTAGGTGTGGGTACTGCAGTCCACACTAAGATGGTAGGTGGTAAAACACTGATTCTTCCTGAAACTGAGTATATACTTACACAATGTATTTAAGTGGTAACAAATTTCAAGATATGTCTCAACTTCTGTGACTTGTTTTAAGCATATCTTTCCCCAGCTGACAGGACTAATTTTCACTGCTTTGAAGGGTGAGATTGCTAATCAAAGGCAAAGTTTTGTTCCTATCTAAAGTAGCAGAAATTTCAAAGGAGTGCCTTCCAAACTAACTGTGAAAATGCCTGACCTCTTCATTGATAGTTTCTCTTTTATTTTGTTCACTTAGAAATACATGGGCTTATCCATTTGTCCGTTGCAGGGCATCTTGGTTCTTCCCACAGTTTGGCGACCGTGGCCATTGCTGCTATAAACATGGGGGTACAGATGGCCCTTCTTTTCACTACATCTGTATCTTTGGGGTAAATGCCCAGTAGTGCAATTGCAGGGTCATAGGGAAGTTCTATTTTTAATTTCTTGAGGAATCTCCACACTGTTTTTCAAAGTGTCTGCACCAACTTGCATTCCCACCAACAGTGTAAGAGGGTTCCCCTTTCTCCACATCCTCTCCAACACACGTTTCCTGTCTTGCTAATTTTGGCCATTCTAACTGGTGTAAGGTGGTATCTCAATGTGGTTTTAATTTGAATCTCCCTGAGGGCTAGTGATGATGAACATTTTTTCATGTGTCTGATAGCCATTTGTATGTCTTCATCGGAGAAGTGTCTGTTCATATCTTCTGCCCATTTTTTAATATGATTTTCTGTTTTGTGTGTGTTGAGTTTCAGGAGTTCTTTATAGATCCTGGATATCAACCTTTTGTCTATACTGTCATTTGCAAATATCTTCTCCCATTCCGTGGGTTGTCTCTTTGTTTTGTTGACTGTTTCCTTTGCTGTGCAGAAGCTTTGGATCTTGATGAAGTCCCAAAAGTTCATCTTCGCTTTTGTTTCCTTTGCCTTTGGAGACATATCTTGATAGAAGTTGCTCTGGCTGATATCAAAGAGGTGACTGCCTACTTTCTCCTCTAGGATTCTGATGGATTCCTGTCTCACGTTGAGGTCTTTTATCCATTTTGAGTTTATCTTTGTGAATGGTGTAAGAGAATGGTCGCGTTTCATTCTTCTACATAGAGCTGTCCAGTTTTCCCAGCACCATTTATTGAAGAGACTGTCTTTTTTCCACTGTATATTTTTTCCTGTTTTGTCGAAGATTATTTGACCATAGAGTTGAGGGTCCATATCTGGGCTCTCTACTCTGTTCCACTGGTCTGTGTGTCTGTTTTTATGCCAGTACCATGCTGTCTTGGTAATCACAGCTTTGTAGTAAAGCTTGAAATCAGGTAACGTGATGCTGCCAGTTTTATTTTTGTTTTTCAACATTTCTTTAGCAATTCAGGGTCTCTTCTGATTCCATACAAATTTTAGGATTATTTGCTCCAGCTCTTTGAAAAATACTGGTGGAATTTTGATCAGAATGGCATTAAAAGTATAGATTGCTAAAGTATAGATTAAAAGTATAGATTGCAGTATAGATAAGGAAGATGTGGTCCATATACACTATGGAGTATTATGCCTCCATTAGAAAGGATGAATACCCAACTTTTGTTGCTACATGGACGGGGCTGGAAGAGATTATACTGAGTGAAATAAGTCAAGCAGAGAGAGTCAATTATCATATGGTTTCACTTATTTGTGGAGCATAACAAATAGCATGGAGGACAAGGGGAGATGGAGAGGAGAAGGGAGTTGGGGGAAATTGGAAGGGGAGGTGAACCATGAGAGACTATGGACTCTGAAGAATAATCTGAGGGTTTTGAAGGGGTGGGGGGGTGGGAGGTTGAGGGAACCAGTGGTGGGTATTAGAGAGGGCACGGATTGCATGGAGCACTGGGTCTGGTGCAAAAACAATGAATACTGTTACGCTGAAAAAAAAAAAAAGAATCATGAACAATTCGAATTTCAAAAAAAAAAGAAAAAGAAATACATGGGCTTGACCAGTTCAGGTCCACAAAAGATGGCACTAAAAGCCATGCTTAGGCAAAGTGCTATAAGGAGTATTATAATCATTTAAGAAAATGGTTTATAGAGTGCTTTGCTCAAGGGCCAAAAAATCAAATAAATATGGCCCTGGTCTCTTAAGAACTTAAGATAAATGAGCTTTCTTCTTACCTTCAAACTCCAAGACAGCTGTGATGTTATAAATGGGTTCAGAGGTGAGAAAAATTGAGTTCATACAGAAACAGAGAATCCAGTTATCATCTTTAATTTTCAACAAGCGTGGGGGCTATAACTGTTTTCTCCCCTGTGGACCACCACTATCTGGGACCACCCAGGCAGGCATTTTGAGGTAACAGCTTAGTCTCCTGACCTCATTCATTCCAGAATGGTCTGCCTGCAGGTCCTGTCATCTTGTCATCGGTCACCTTCTCAGAGGGGCCTTCCTCAATAGGGAATCCCATCGGTATTCACCCTGCCCTGGGTCACATACCCTTGTCTGTCTTCTTCAGAGCACTTGGGACTCTGTGAAACTGTCTTGCTCATCTGTTGGTCAGAATGAAAGCAGGGGGTTGTGTGTCTTGCTTATCCTGGTATTGTGAAGAGGCCCCGGCCCTCTGCAGGTGCTCAGTGACTATCTGCTGAATGAATGAATGAATGAGAGGAGTCTGGAGTGCAGTATAAACCTAAAAGTAGCGAGGCAAGGTCTGAAATATGGCCATTTTAAAATGACCACTTGACCAGTGAACTTTCCACACCTGCTCTTTCATGAGATCTGTGTCCTGGGTGCTGGTAATGTTGACCAATGTGCCTGGGAGGTGGCGGACAGTAAGGACAGCAGGCACTCCATCCTGGCTGCCATCCTGGGGACAGATAGAATTGAAATCCCAGATTCGTTTATGGAAGTGATATGTCAGCAATAGAGCTCTTCCATTTCTGACAGAACTTGGAAAATTCAGAGTGTTTTTTTTTTTTTTAACTTGAATCATTTTCACAGACTAAGTTTTTCCCTTTGTGCTTAAAGCTGGCCCAGCTGTTGTTTTTAATATCTTTTCTCTACTGGCTAATCTTATGCCAAAAAAATGGCATGATATGGAAAACGCATTTGTGTCTTTGGGAGGCCTGCTCTGGCAGCCGCCATTTTTTTCTGTCACACACTTGGAGTGATCTGCCTTCCTGTAGGATGACAGGTGTTTTTCTCAGGGTATCAAGAAGGCAAGATCATTTTTTTCTCCAGTTTGGAGGTTTGGGATCAGTTAACTAGAAGAAAGATGGTTTTTCTCCTCAGCCCCGTGGCCAAAAGCTATTTCTTCACAGTTTGTCCTCACGGAGCCTGGAGAAGAAAGCCATATATTTGCTCTTCTTTTGGCTTCTCAGCTGTTTACCTCACCCTCTTGGTTTCTGTATGTTTGCAGTGGGAAGTCGACAAAAGGGAGAACACTCAGTGCGGGTGGCTGGCAAGGAGAAATGTGTCTACTTCTTCTGGCAAGGCCGGCAGTCGACCGTGAGTGAGAAGGGCACGTCGGCTCTGATGACTGTGGAGCTGGATGAGGAGAGGGGTGCCCAGGTAAGTTCTAGACAGTGGCTGCTCCCATGGAGGAGAGTCTTGGCCTTCCTGGGGAGCTCCAGGGGGTGTGGTCTGGCCCCCTGAAGAGCCAGTCCAGTGAACAAAGACAGCATCACACAAGCGACGTTTAGTCCTGGCCAGCTCCCCTAGATTCCAGTCTGGGCTTCCGTAATCATGTCTCCACCGCCTGGCCAGCAGTCATGTGCTCTTATACGAGATCTATCTGCAAACAGTAAATCCACAAATCAAGTACAGAGTGCCAGTGAGTGGTGGGTTTGGTTTTTTTTTAAGTTTCCACTTAACTAATACTCAAGGAATTGTAAACAGAACAAAGAGATACTATTTTCCACTTCTAAAACTGGTAGAGATTTTGTGAAGAATGGATCCAGGGCAGGTAAGGATTCAGCAGGATGCTTCCATTGGGAAGGATAGCTTGAAACAGCCATCCTGAAAGCAGGTTGGCTCAGGGACCTTAAAATTCTCATAAACTTTGATCACTTTTTCCACTTACACAGATCTATCCTAAGGAAATATCAGAGATTAACATGAAAATTAGTATTGCCATCATCTGCATTCCTCACAGCAGCCTGAGTGATGTTTTGGATCACGTCAGATCATGTCATTCCCTTTTCCTCCATCACAAATGGACTGCAGTCAAAGCATTCTCCTGGTGGTTTGCTAGCACCTTCGTGTCTGGTCCTACACACCTCTCCCACATCACCCCTCACCCTCACCATGGCCAGGGCTGCTCTAGCCTTTTTTTGCCATTCCCTACCCCAGGGCCTTTGCACAGTTTCCCCTTCCCACAATCTCCTCTATTTCCATAGTAACTTTCAACCTCAGAAGATTGAGATCTGTTCAGATGTC
Organism: Mustela nivalis; assembly: GCF_964662115.1. Taxonomy (NCBI): domain Eukaryota; kingdom Metazoa; phylum Chordata; class Mammalia; order Carnivora; family Mustelidae; genus Mustela; species Mustela nivalis. The sequence goes on along the minus strand of NW_028134443.1, from coordinate 54,776 downwards.
ACCTATTTTATCCAAATCCCTTCCCATTCTCTGTCCTGTTACTATGTTTTATAGCACTTGTATTATTACCACTACTTAAAACCACATAATCAATTTGTCATTTCGTTTACATTTTGAACACACTGTGTTTACTTATTTATTATCTGCCTTTTCCTACAAGCATGGAAGAGACAGTGCCTGCTGTTCTTCCCCACCATTATAGCCTCAGGGCCTGTGTAATACCAGTGCCAAGACTTTGTAAACAGTTCTTTTTGATGTTCAGATTATCTTTGCATCAGGTCCCATCCTTTAGGAATTAAGAGTTGACCATGGGGTCTTGAGAGAACATGATACCATGTACAAATATCTTCACGGTCTTAAATGAGTAGTTAATGATAGCACAAGGGAAGAGAAAGATGAAGTTTTATCAACTTGGCTGGGACTGGAGAAGATTATGCTGAGTGAAATAAGTCAAGCACAGAAAGTCAATTATCATATGGTTTCACTTACTTGTGGAACATAAGGAATAACATGGAGGACATTAGGAGAAGGAAAGAAAAGTGAATTGGGGGAATCGGTGGGCAGGGTTGGGGGGACGAAGCACGAGAGTCTGTGGACTCTGAGAAATAAACTGAGGGTTTTGGAGGGGAGGAGTGGGGGGTTGGGTGAGCCTGTGGTAGGTATTAAGGAAGGCATGTATTGCATGGAACACTGGGTGTGGTACATAAACAATGCATCTTGGAACACTAAACAAATAAAAATTAAAAAAAAAAAAAAAAGGGAAGAGAACAGGAATTTTCTCCAAAATAGATTAACACTCACTTAGCTTTTCCTAAGAGTCACTTCTCTTCCCTAAAAGATATACCTTTCCTCCTGTAGACCATATAATAATTGTAAATAATTGTTAGAGACCACTGTATTTTAATTTATTCTTAATTATGGATCATCTCAACTGCCTTTTTAATTTTCGTAAAGGCCAGGTTTTAATCATGCCTATAAAATCCCCTTTAGAATTTTGAGCTTTAACCTCTCGAGTTTGAGCATTGCTTTTTTTTTTTTTTTTTTTTTTTTGGGTCAAGCCAGTTGATATAAGAACATTTCGGACCTATGAAACACTACTGCAAAATGGCACTTAATTACGCAGAACAGGCCCTGAGATTTGCAGGTTAACAGTTGGTGGGAAATGCTTCCTACCTTTCAGTGTGCCCCAACTGCCAGGCTCAGCCAGCAGTCTCCCATTAAAGCAAACTGTCTAGCAGAAGTGAGAGTGGGTGGAGTCAACCCACAGGTTTACTAAGCAGCTACCACCTGCTGGAACATGGTGGTTCACAGGCGAGGGGCAGGCTGTGGTCTGGGGTCAGCAGGCACATGGCTCCGTGAGTGGATTCTGGGCACAGTGGCAAAAGAGACTGTTCTTTCCCTTCCGAATTACTAAGTGATCAGTCGTTTTCCTTACTGAGAAGCAGATTTTGTTTAAAATGTGTTTAAATCAGTCATGTTACATCTCCACCATGGAATACCATTAAAACGTCAAAACTCACGTTTCAAGAGCCTTTGGTGACCGAAAAACATCAAGCGAAGAAAATCAATATAAAGTGATAAAACAACAGTCCTATTTTTGCTTGGGAAAAACATATATCTGAAAAATACTTGGAAAGGAAAGCTAGGCTGTAAAATTTCTATGGTGGTTATCTGGAGACAGATAATAGTATTATCACTGGCTTTTGTTTGCACTTCTTGATATTTTCCAGATTTTCTACCATAGGCCTGTATTATTTTTAAGACTCTGAAAACCCAGTACGTGTTACTTATTGGAGTATGTTTACCTTGGAAGGTCCAGGTTCTGCAGGGAAAGGAGCCCCCCTGCTTTCTGCAGTGTTTCCAAGGGGGGATGGTCGTGCACTCTGGGAGACGGGAGGAGGAGGAAGAAAATGCACAAAGTAAGTCACTTTACTGTAGGAATTAGTATTTTCTCCCTCTCCTGAAAGATATTTTTATATAAAAGTGGGGCCAGAGTTAATTTCCTTTTATATAGGTGTGTCTTTACTCCTGAAAGCCTCCTAACGTTGGCCTTGCAAATGAGCTGTATGGGGAGCTCATAGTGGAAACCCAACCCTCCCCACCACCCCCCACCCCCCCCACCACCCCTCACGCGCAGTCCTCTGGAGTTTCATCAGGATACGGCTTTGCATGTAGGAGGCTGGAAGATGATTCCACCTTAAACTGAATTCTCACAATGACTCTGTCTCTTCTTGAGAAGAAAGTTAAGTGGGTTGTCCATTATAAGCTGAGATTTGGGTTAGCCAACATCCCTGCCCCTCCCACAAAGAAAGGGCTTAGTGTCGATGCCGGTTATAGGATTTACTTGGGTATTTACAAATTTTGTAAAAATGGTCTTTCTACATCATAAACCGCTTCTAACTCCAAAAAGTTGTCCCTTCTGGGCCACCAGGAGGCTGGCTGCTGCTCCCCACAGGCTGGGCCGGACTGGGGGGTTGTGTTGGCTGGTGACTGCGGAAGGAGGGCAGCTGTCCTGGCAGCACCCGGCCTAACTCTGTGCCGCTGGTGCCCCCTGCAGGCGAGTGGAGGCTGTACTGTGTGCGAGGAGAAGTGCCCATGGAAGGAAACTTGCTGGAAGTGGCCTGTCACTGTAGTAGCCTGAGGTCCAGGACTTCCATGGTTGTCCTCAACGTAAACAAAGCCCTCATTTACTTGTGGCACGGATGCAAAGCCCAAGCCCACACGAAGGAGGTTGGAAGGACTGCAGCAAATAAAATCAAAGAACAGTGAGTGTTGTGCATGAGGGCCTCTCCAGAAGGGGCTTCCCTGTGGGACATGGGCTGAGGCCGGAGGGGAGACCCACCCAGTAGAAGCCCCTGATGCCCAGGTATACTTAAAGGGACTTCAGCAGGGGGTAGTTATGAACCTTGTCATCTGCCTCTGACGTTCCAAACAGTGTGGGGGGACCACAGGTCAAGACTGCCACGTGTGGCTCAGGCAGGCAGAACCCTGACTTAATTAAGGCTGAACTGTCTAGCTCCTTTTACTGCTCTTCACATATAGCGAGGCATTGTCTGTGAGCTCTGATGCAGGAAATGTTGAGAATCTCCCTTGTGATCCCTGTCTGAGCCTTAGGATATGTAGCAAATTTAATTTTTAAACATTGAGGGAATTCCTGTTTTTCTTTCCTTATGACTATGTCTCAATTCCCCTGTGGTCTAAAAATCCAGTCTACTTAGTTTCAGGTTTTAAAACGTGTAGACTTGATTCATGGCCCAACATTTCATCTACTTGGGACAATATCCTAGGACCACTGGAAAAGAATGTATTCTCTACTTAACATGTAATGTTCCAGATATGTCAACTAGGTTACATTTGTTACCAATGTTTCATTTGCTTCTTCTATCACATATGGAGAAAGGTATATTAAAATCTTCAAACAATACTACATAAGTTAACATTGCACTGGAGCATCTATCCAGTGTTATAAGGCAAGAGAAACAAAAAGAGTAAGAATTGAGGGGGTAATTATGGCTATTCACAGATAATATGAGGGTGCACATAGAAAATACAAAATCTTCTATAAATATACTATGAGAATTCCAAATGGAAAACTTGCACATCTTAGAACCAGGAAAGCAATCCAGAAAGCAGCCACGGGAAGAGGCTTCTTATGTATGGAAGGAGGAACATCAGAATAATGTCAGACTTGTTCTCAGAGACCTGACAAGCCAGAAAGGGCTAGGAAGACATATTCAGGATACTCAGTGAGAAGAACATGCAGCCAAGGATGCCTTATCCAGCAAGGCTGTCATTCAAAGAATAAATAATACCTATTCCTTTGAAGCCCTTTCAAAAAATAGAAACAGAGGGGAAATTTCCAGACTCGTTCTATGAGACCAAAACCAGGCAAAGACCCCATCAAAAGGGAGGATTACAGAGCAATATCCCTGACGAACATGATTGCCAAAATACTCAACAAGATCCTAGCCAATAGGATCCAACAGTACATAAAAAGGATTATCCATTGCGACCAGGTGGAATTTATTCCTTACATGTCAGGGTGGTTCAACTTTCGCAAATCAATCGACACGATAGAGCACATTAATGAAAGAGAAGACAAGAACCATAGCATCCTCTCAAGAGATGCAGAAAAAGCACTTCACAAAATACAGCCCCTTTCCTGATTAAAAGTCTTCAGAGTATAGAGATAGAGGAGACAGTCCTCAGTTTCATAACCATCTATGAAAAGCTCACAGTGAATACCATTCTCAATGGGGAAGAGCTGAGAGCTCTTTCCTTCAGGTCAGAAACACAAGAGGGAAGCCCACTCTCACCAATATTGTTCAACATAGTACTGGAAGTCCCAGCATCAGTAATCAGACTACGAAAAGAAATAAAAGGCATTCAAATTGGCAAAGAAGTCAAACTCTGCCTCTTCACAGATGCCATGATACTTTATGTGGAAAATGCAAAATACTCCACCACCAAATTACTAGAACTCATAAACAGTTCAGTATTGTGGCAGGATATGAAACCAATGCACAGAAGTCAGTTGCTTTTCTATACACTAGCAATTTAACTATAGAAAGAGAAATTAGGGAATCAATTCCACTTAAAATAGCACCCAAAACTGTAAGATAACTTCAAATAACTGTAAGATAACTTCAAATAACCCTAACCAAAAGGTTAAGGATCTATACTCTAGAAACTACAGAACATTTATGAAAGAAAAGGAGAAAGACACAAAAAGATGGAAAACTATTCCATGCTCATGGATCTGAAAAATAAACATGGCTAAAATGTCTGTGCTGCCCAGAGCAATCTACACATTCAATGCCCTCCCTATTAAAATACCATAGGCATTTTTTCCATAGAATTGGAACAATCCTAAAACTTGTATAGAACCAGAAAAGGCCCCATACATCCAAGGAAAGGTTGATCAAGAAAACCAAAGCTGGGGGCATCACAATGCCTGACCTCAAACTATATTACAAAACTGTGACAGCATGGTATTTGCACAAAAACAGACACGTAGATCAATGTATAAGAATAGAGACCGCAGAAATGGACCCTCAACTCTATGGTCCACTCATCTTTGACAACGCAGGAATGAATACCCAATGGAAAAAGACAGTCTCTCCAATTGATGGTGCTGGGAAAATTGGACAGCCACATGCAGAAGATGGAAACGCAACCATTCTCTTACAAACTCAAAATGGATGAAAGACCTCAATGTGAGACAGGAATCTATCAAAATCCGAGAGAAGAACATAGGCAGTCACCTCTTGGACCAGCCACAGCAACTTCTTCCTAGACACATCACCAAAGGCAAGGGAAACAGAAGCAAAAATGCACTATTGGGACTTCAGTAAGATAAAAAGCTTCTGCACATCAAAGGAAACAGTCAACAAAATAAAGAGGCAACCCACGGAATGGGAGCAGATGTTTGCAAATGACATGTCATAGAAAGGGCTGATATCCAAGATCTATAAAGAACTTCTCAAACTCAACACCCAAAAAACAAATAACCCCATCAAGAAATGGGCAGAGACATGAACAGACATTTCTCCAAGACATGCAAACAGCTAACAGACACATGACAAAATGTTCAACATCACTTGCCTCAGGGAAATACAAGTCAAAGCCACAACAAGATACCACCTTCCACCAGTTAGAATGGCCAAAAATGAACACGTCAGGACATGACAGATGTTGGCGAGGATGAGAGCAAGCTGGTGCAGCCACTCTGACAAACAGTATGGAGGTCCCTCAAGATGTGAAAAATAGAATTACCCTTCTACCCAGCAACTTCACTACTGGGTATTTACCCCAAAGACACAGACATAGTGAAAAGGAGGGACACCTGCTCCCCAATGTTCACAGCAGCAATGTCCACAATAGCCAAACTATGGAAGGAGTCAAGATGACCTTCAACACATGAGTGGGTAAAGAAGATGTAGTTCATCTATACAATGGAATATTCCTCAGCCATTAGAAAGGATGAATACCTACCATTTGCCCTGACATGGATGGAACTGGAGGGGATTGTGCTGAATGAAATAAGTCTGGCGGAGATGGTTTTGTTCATATGTGGAATGTAAGAAATAGTGTGGAGGACCACAGGGGAAGGGAGGGGGAAATGAATGGGAAGAAATCAGAGAGGGAGACAAACCATGAGAGAGTCTGGACTCTGGGCACCAAAGTGAGGGCTACAGACGGGAGTAGGACGGGGTAACAGGGTGATAGGTATTAAGGAGGGCACGTGTTGTGATTAGCACTGGGAGTTACATGCAACTAATGAATCATTGAACATTACATCAAAAACAAAAGTTGTACTGGATGATGCCTAACTGAACATAATAAATAAAGAAAAATGCTTTCTACATGAAAAGCATATACTAATGGGTACAGAATTTCAGATGTGCAAGATGAAATATTCTCAAGACACGTTTCACAGCAGTGTAAATATACTTAACAAAACCGGACTTTATACTGAAAATGTTTAAAATGGCAAAATCAATGTTAGGATTCCTTATGATTTTTTAAAAGTACACTCTGTATGATTCCATTTTTATAAAGACTTCATTAATTTATTTTAGAGAGAGCGACCGTGTGGCACGAAACTGGTGGGAGAGGCAGGAGGGGGGAAGAGAGAACTGTGAGCTAACACTGCACTGAACACAGACCCTACATGGGGCTCAGTCCCTCACCATGAGATCACATCCTGAGCCAAAATCAAGATTCAGCAGCTTAACTGACTGATCACACACACACACACCCCCATCTCCTTGGGCATTAGTATGGGTGCATTCCCTTCTCTCTCCCGCACTGCTGGGGACAGTGGCGAACACTCCTGAAAATACATCTGTGAAAAATCATGCCAGAGTTTCCTGGGGTGAGTCTGAGTACGAGCATGGCTAGGAGATGGGTGCACCTGCGGCCTGGGCTAGGCGCTGCTCACCCCGATGGGCCTCCCATCACCGTTCTCTCCAGGGGACACCCATGTCCTCAGGCACCTGAGGGCCAAACGGCCTAGGAATTCACCTTCTCTGGCAGAGGACAGATGGGATTTCTTTCTCTGGCCATGAATATGAACCCTAATCCTGGGAAAGGAGAGCTTTACCTGGAACTTCTGGCCCAGCCAGGCAGCCATGGCCACCATGTATGTGACAGAGCCAGAGGAGCTGGGCCTTGGAGAGAACGAGTGCCTTAAACCAGCCTTGTGTAGGGCATGTGGGAGCAGCAGCCCCTGCTTCTGGGGGAGCAGAGATGTGTGCAGGAGGGAGGCTGGGGTGGAGCCTTCTAAGACACACCACAGTCCCTTCCTTGGGCCTGAAACCAGCAGGAAGGGAGCTCTGAGGACAGAGACGCCAGGAGGATTCCCATCCAGGAAAATGGGGCCTGCTGGAGGGTGCTGAAGCCACCAGTCCCGCTGGCCAGAGGCCCTTTACCCAGGATCACCTCTGGTGCTTCCTTAGCATGTTGTCCGTGTACATGTATGGACAGCAATTGGCCCACTCAGTGTTGCTGCACTGCCAGAGATGGAGTGCAGCTGGTGGGCCAGGCTGTAGCTATAGGATAGAGAGACACATATGACATAGTACGAGCCACACTCTGGTCTCCCTCCCCAAAGCCTACCTGGAGCTGGCGTTTGGGTGCCCTAGGGGCCAGCACACAACAGAGTCTGCGGGACCAGGGAGCCATAGCCCCAAGGGACAGTCCCCCTGTCCTCTCCCAGCTCCGGTCCCGCATCAGCTTTCCTCACTGTGGGGCTCCAGGACCCGAAACCAGGCCCCATAGGGCTGGCTTTCCTGGATTTCCTGGGGCTGGAGGGAAGACTGGCTGCGGACAGGCCTGCACTTAGCTGGACCCTGGGACTGAGTATGCATTTCTGGCCCCTGGATGAGGGATATTCAGTGACCTTTGCATACCCAGATGTCTTGTACCTTGACCTTGTACACGGAGCCTTGCTGCCCAGGATGAGCATGATTCGGGGGCTCAGAGGACTTTGGGGCCACAGAGCTGGTGGTGATGAGGAAATGTGGGGGCCCGGTCAGGTGCGGACATGGGTCTCTTTCATGTGCACAGCAGGGCTGGCTCATGGTACAGGTACTGTGTGCAGGGCCCCTGTGCTCAACTGGCCCTCTCGGGAGGGAGGCCTGGTGCACCTGTCCTCCACCTACCCCTGGAGGAGTGGCCAAGTTCAAGCATTTCCATGTCCAGCCCTTAGGGAGAGTTGGGAACGTGGGGTCAAGAGAGGCAGGGACATGCCTAGGACAAATGAGGGGTAAAGAGTCCAAGGAGCGGGGATGCTCTCCAGCCATGGGCAGCCCCAACCCCCCCCCCATGAGGTTTGCATTGGGGGTGAGAGCCCCACAGATTCTTGAGGATAGCTACCCACCCTGGCCCATGTGGGGACATGAACTTCAACATCCCCAGACAGGTGGAGAAATGTACACCTGCACGGACGGACGGACATACACACACACACACACACACACACACACACACCACTCAGACTGACCAGATGGGGATCAGATGGGAAGACATCCTGGGAGTGAGGTGGGTGACAAGGAGGCAAGGAAAAAGAGGTCAGAGAGAGCCGAGCCGTGGGACAGGGGCATCAGGACCCCTGGCAAGAACCCAGATCCATAGCATGGGGAGGGGAGACAGGCCAGATTGATGGTCGGGGGTTCCCCAAAGGGCCAGGGGGGTGCCAGGGCACTGGGAGAAGGGTCTGGGTTCTGGGGTCCATCACCACCTGGGCCACTGGAAGTAGGAAGAGATAACTCCCCCATGCCCAAGTCCAGATGGGGCTTCAGCACAAAGGGCCTCAGTTTACTCTTCTGTCAATTGGGCTGCAGAGATGGCATGTCCTAGGTTCCCGCAGGCTTGTAGAAAAGTCTGTTGGCCTTGGGTCTCCATCCCTGACCCACTGTGCTCCCAGTCCTGGGAAAATGCTTTGTACTCCCTGGAGGTCCTTCTGAGCACAGGACAGCCTGGGGACTCGGCCGCCTGATGACCTGGCTTGGCAGAATGTGGCAGAGCACTGAACCGCTGGTCTGGGGACCAAGCTCAGGAACCGCCCCCCTGCATACTGTTGCAGCCTCAGTGTCCCCATTTGGAAGAGGTTCCAGAGTCAGGGCTCTGGTCAGGGTGAGGAGGCCTTAGGAAGGAACGAAGCACATGACAGGAGAGAGAAACAGGGACAAGGGAGTCTTCTGAGGTTTCTTACATCACCCCCAGAACTCCCAGATCCTGTTCTTGGGAGAGAGACGGAGGGAGACACACAGAGAAGGCAGAGACAAGAGAAAGAACACAAGAGAGGGAACCAGGAGAAGTCAAAGACTTACAAGAGAAAGAACACAAGAGAGGGAACCAGGAGAAGTCAAAGACTTTGTTCAACTGGCTTGGGAACAATAGCCCATGATTTCGCCCTAGTCTAGTCCTGAGAGCGCCGTCAAACAGGCCATCCCCCCGGAGGGCAGAGAATTCCACAGGGATGTGGGACCAGGATTCGGGAATTGCCAAGAACCACTGTGTGGACTGCCCAGCACATGGGTGCCGAAGAGGCCCTGGGACCTGAGCCTAAACCGAATGGGAGTCCCTCCCTGGAAGTCTGAGTCACGAGAGGACAAGGTCGGAATCAGTTCACTGCAACCTTCCCACAGGGCTGGGAGACAGGCAGGAGGAGGGTGGCTTTGCCTGGTCCCCAGAGCAGATCGAGGCCCCTCTGAGCTGTGTTCTATGCCCCGCCCAGCCCCCTGCTCATCCCTGCATCCCACGGGTGCGTACCAGCCTCTTGTGAGAGCAGGTACAGAACATATTTGGAGGTCCTACCCCTGAATGCGTCCCTAGGAGTAGAAACCAGAAGCCCCCACTGGGCAGTCGGGGAGCAGGGGAGGCCCTGAGAAGCACAGGGTCTGTCCAGGCTCATAGCCCTGGGCACGAGCAGGAACCCAGTCCGAACCCAGCCCTGTATTCTCACAGTGGGGACACTGGCTGCCCCCAGGCCTCGCAGGTGCTGTGGGTGGGCTGTGTGGCTGTGACTGTATGGACAGGGCATGGAGCAGAGGCTGAGCATTGAGCACGCGGGGGAGGGGGACCCACCGGGCGGGGCTCTTGTGTGGGAGGAAGTGGTTGGTAAGCAGACCCCAGGCAGTGGTGACCTCACTTTCCTCACAATGGAGCCCAACACAATTGGGGACCCAGGTAACCAGGCACCCACACACAGAGACAGCCCCCCGCCCAGCTCATTTTGTTGCGGATCTTTGAATAAGCAACATGTTCTGTTGTGTTCCTACATGTGGAGGCTGCAAGCTGAAGAAATCATGCCCTGCACATGCTTTCCCTCACTGGGGATGTTGTCTTAAGGCTCCCCGATGGCTCTGGCCATTTGGCCAAAAGAAGAGAAAGGTAACACCATGAGGCCCAGAGCCAGCCCCCAGCCCCACATGCTCTGATTCAACCTGTACAGCGCTAGGTCCCTCCCCATGCTTGTGTGTGTGTGTGTGTGTGTGTGTGTGTGTGTATAAAGGCTCTAGTGAGGTGCACCCACCCCATTCAAGAACAGGCTGACAAGGGGTCAGATGCCCGGTGGGCAGTTCATGTTCACACCCAGGTCGAGGCTGGCTGGGTGGGTTGTGGGCGTGGGAGGCTGCCTCCTGTGAGAGTAGGGACAGTAGCTTCCCCCCAGGGTGCACCCCGTGTCCTGCAGGTATGGGTCCCTGTGCCAGATGTGGCGCTGTGCACACACCGTCTGGGTCTGATCTGGGAGCGGCAGGGGGGTGGGCAGGAAGACAGTGAGGACGGCTGGGCAGGGCTCTAACGGTCGGGGCTGGCTCCCGGGGTCTGTCTGTGCAGAGCACTAGTGACGATGAAATAGGAAGGAGGCTGGCGGACACCCGCTCCATCTCCCTGACCAGGAGAGTGACCGTACCGGGCTCTGCAGAAGCAGGGACTGGGGACTCCGGGGGAAGGCCGCTGACACTGCCTGCGTGCCTACACCACCGTGTGGTCCAGGAGCCAGAGCCCATGCAGGCCAAGCCTGAGGGTGAGAAGGCCGGGGCTGGGGCACGTGGGTGTCTGCGGGTGGGTCGGTGCCGGGCCCCAAGGGCAGGAGACCCCAGAGGCTGGTGTGGGGCCAGGAGCCAGGCCTGGGCTCAGAGCTCGCAGCGGGCGGACCGCAGTCAGGGAGATGTCCCGGTGAGGGTTCCTCCGTGGCTGCGGCTTCTCCGGGAGGCCCTGGGCTGAGCTCTGTCTCTGCAAAAGCACATGGAGAGACAGGCATGCTGGTGCGCTTTCCTCCTGTCATAGCCTCTCCGTCGGAGGAGCCAGAGCCGGCCCCACCTGCATCCACAGCTCCAGAGGTGGGGATGGTGCCTGCAGGGACTTCAGGAGGAGACCCGGAGCCAGCAGGTGACTGGGAACCTGCCCACAGCGAGGCTGACTCTGTCCGGGAAGAGCTGGGGTCTGCCCCTGTCCTGGGGCCTGCCTTTGCTATGGATCCTGCCCCTGACAACACCTGTGCCTCTGCTCTGGAATCTGCCCCTGCTCCTCCCCCTACTCCTCCTCCTGAGGAGCGCCCAGAGCCCCTTCTGGTGCCCACAGCCTTGCTCCACAAACAGTTACTCTTTGTTCTATCCCCCGACCCTGGCAACCTGCAGGAACGTTTTGTGCCCGACGTGTACATTTTTCCTTTCTGCTACATACTGATTTTGATTTTGTCTTTACATGTTCTGTATACTATTTATCATTCGTTTTAAAAATAAAATACTTGTTTTCAATTACACGCGTCATGAGTATAATTACACTCCCAGTGTTTACCCACCACATGACAGAACATTGCTGCAGGATATCTCCTTCCCCAAAGGAGACCCTGAACCCAAAGCCCTACCTGGCCATTTCTCTTCCAGCCCAGATGCTTGCACCCCTGAGCTGCTTTCTCTCTCCCTGGGGAGAAGGTGAAGATCGGGAGGTCGATGCAGGTCCCCTGGAGAGAAGGGTGACTGGGAACAGTGAGCAGCACCTATCCTGGGCAGCAGGTGCAGCCACACCTAGCCATGCCCGGCCTGGCACTCACTCCCGGCCACTCTGGCGCGGTCTTTCACGGATGTACCTTCGGGAGTGTTCAGCGCAATGGTGGGGGAAAGACCGGGAATGGAACAGCGCTAACGCCCTAGGACATGGTGGGATCCTCAGTCCCAGTCCTTATGGCAGAATGTCCTGTAGCTACTGTCCCAGAGTCATCGGGGGCACGAGATCTAGAAAGCACCTCCTGGGACCCCCTCCTGCCACCCTGCTCCTGGGAACATCAGAGTTGTTGAGGAAGTGGAGAGGATCCAGGGTGACAAGGGGCCAAGGAGAAGGAAGCACAGCACCGAAAGGACAGATGGACGTGCCCAGTGCCACCATCCCGGGCCCGGGCTGTGATGCCCTCCGACCTCACCCTAAATAATGGTTCCTGATGTGTGCACCTGGCTTCGGGGTTTCCCTCCTTCCCCCACTTACTCACCCTCCCATTCATCATCCCCCCACCCCCTGCTCCTTCCCCTCCACCCCTTTCCCCACTGCATCACCCACCCTGCCCCCCTCCCTCTCATGCTCCCTCCCTCCCTCTGACACTCCTCCCTTGTGCTCCTCTCTCCCTCTCAAGCCTGTCCTCCCCACCCTACCTTCCTCCTCCTCTCCACTTCTGCCCTCCCCCTCGCTGCCCCCCTCCCATCTCGGCCACCCCCTCCCCTGCCTTCCTCCTCTCCCCCTCCCTGTTGTCCCGCTCCATCTCCTTTCCCTCCCTTCTCCCCCTCCCTCTCTCATGCCCTCCTGCATTCAGCAGAGGATCTGGGGTCCGCAGGACCACTGGGGCTTCATCAGGGAGCACCCCCAGCCCACGTGGTCATGTCCACTGGGGGAGGTGATGGGGCAGGCCTCAGGGCTAGCCGTGGTGATGAGCACCAGGAATCTGCTCCTAAAACAGAGGCCCATTGCACAAAGAAAACAATGGAGAGACCCATGCTTAGCACTTCCTCTAGGAAAATCTAGTCCCCAAGATTGATGAAAAGTAAATACATCCTAGACTTCATGCACCATGAGTGCTAATGGCTCTATACTCCCTGATTCCTACAAGCAACAAAGAGTAAATCATCCAGCGATGACTGTGGGTTTGTGACACAATGTTTCTGACCAAATGACAGTGTTTCAACCAACATCTCCAGCGCCTCCGAGTGTTCCCAGGGTCTCTGCGAGCCTCTGATCCTTCCACCGACCTCCTTGGGAAGCTCTGTTCTGTCATGTTCCTTGTCTCCTGCCTCTCCTGTGAGCTTCTGGTGGTCTATCTCCCCCCACCGGGACACCCTCGCCAGGATTTCCTGTGCCCCTTGGCTGGGTGCCCACATTGCACACTGGGCTCCAAGAGCCCCATGCTTTGTGCAGGCCTGTGTGCTCCCTCGGGGTCACTTGGCATCTCCCTTGCAGTGGCCTGCATCTTCCTGCACTGGGTCCTCTCTGACGAGTCTGTGAGGCCAGCCTGTGCCCATGTCACGGCCATGGGAGCACGAGTCCAGAAGGTCTAGATGACCTGATGCAGTCCCAGCGTGTGGAGCCTGGGCCAGGGGTGGTCTCTGAGAAGGGGAGGAGTTGGGCCCAGGGAGCCTGACTGGGGATGTGCCACCTTGAGCCCCCAGGAGGAGAGCGAGCACCGGGGGGGCCTGGCACTCAGCCCTGCTGGGAGACCATGTCCCACACACAGGGGATCTGTCCCCAGGGCTGGACATCATTGCAGTATCCACCCTCCTAGGCTGCGGGCTGCCGGTGACTGTTAGGGGAGGTGGCACCACTGACGCAGAGAGAGGGCCAGGTGCTCCCCCAGCAGCAGGTGCCCTGGGGCAGGTTGAGGGGGCATCGGCAGACAGCAGTGTCTGCAGCTGGGGTCTCCACACAGGCCCCCTCCTCAGGCTCAGCACAAGCTTTCTGGATGGCCTGTGTCCCCAAACACAGAATCTGGCCCACAATCTCCCCTCAAACCCCGACTCCAAATCCTCTGTCCTCAGCTCAAGTGCAAAAAGTGGCAATAGTTTAGGTGGGGTTAGGCGCTCAGAGACCTGATTTTCTGGCCCACGCTGTGATACTGCTGACATTTTAAAGATCTCAGGGCTTGATTCAAAACTGCTAGGATGCCAGGGACCACAAACAGCTTTCTGGAAACCTGACTTGGGCCTTACAGCCCTCCCATCCCACCAGCTCTGCTCAGAAACCCTCCAGGCCACAGACCCACCGTCTTGGGTCCTCAGATGGCGCAGACGATGTACCTTTAAGAAGCGATCCAGGTGAGGCAGCCTGACACACTGCAGACTCCAGCAAATCCCCATCCCAGAAAGTGAGGGTACCACTGGATGAGCTGTCTGAAAACAGCCAGGTCAGGGTCCCAGGAAGACACCAGAAGCTCAGGAGTAACTGAGTAGCATCTGGAGGTCAGGTAGGGACAGTGGGAATCTCGGGTGGTTTTCCCTGGGGGCAGCTCCTGTCCCATTAAACCCTCAGTGTGATGGCTCCACTGGGGGACAGGGGAGGGACCATGTCTGGAGGACCTGTGGCTCCACTGTCAGAGGTCGCCAACATGATCCGTGCACAGGTGTGCAACACCGACCACACCCCGAAGAATTTCTGGAAACAGTAGCCATCTCAGTGGCAGCCGACCTGGGAGGTCAACCTTCCAGCTGCCTGAGGTGGGATCGAGCCAGAGCGCAGCGCACTAGCCAGACATGGGAGAAGGAGACCCAGTTCTTCATTTCAATAGTTTCTGAGTTATCAGTTTGTTCCTGTGGTTAGTATAATTAGCAAGGTCTTGAAAATGTACTCATGTTCTCTGCTGGTGAGGTTCTAGAAAAATCTCTGGCTTTAGGTAAAATCATCGAGAATTGACTTTGGTTAGTACAGCCATGGTGGGAAGAAATGGAGCTTCCCCAAGACACTAACATTAGAACTCCTATATGACCCCACCACCGGGTAGACATTGCAGGAATGAAGACAGTTTCTTGAAGTAAGATCGGCACACTCTCACACTATCTCCCCAAGGAGGGGTGGCCACCCATAGCAACCGGGCACCCATGTGGGAAGTCGTAGGCACCCCCCCAACCCTGCAGGCAGGTGCTCCCTGAACAAGGGACGGCCCCAGGGTTGGGACATCTCCAAAGCAGCACATCCAATGTCCTGGATACGAGGAGGAGAAGGAGCACAGTGCCAGGCCGGTGAGGGTCAGGACACACTACCCCAAATATGGCACCTTGGCAACACAGAAACGGAAAGAATTTTGCATTGAGCAGAAGCAGAAAGGTTCCTTGGATCCCCAGCCATCAGCCCTTCTTCCCTGAAGCAGGTCAGAAAACTCCCATGTGGCACTTGCTCTGCCCAGACCGCAGGGAGGACATGCTTCTCACCAGAGTCAAGGAAGATATCAGGGCCCCAAAGGCTGTAGGAACAAACCTGCTTAACTGAACCTTTATCTTCCTAGTTACCTCTTCATCATTTACCAGCCCTAGTCCCAACCCCTGTCTCTCTCAGTTCTTCCCACATCCATGGCTTCTTTGTCTAAAAGGGAGAAGAGCCGCCTGCTCCAGTCACCTCTGCTGGTCTCCATGTTCATATGAGGTTCCCACCAAAAAAAAATCAATACGCTTTGCCTGCTTTTCTCTGTTCACCTCTCTTTGTCAATTTCCAGACCCCACCAGGGACCTTAAGAGAGGCTGAAGGAAACTGTCCTCTCTTGCAGCCCTGGGTAGGGGGTGGTGATGGGGAGTCAGGAAGCCCATCCCATCTTCCGGACCTTGGTTAAATCTGCCCTCTCCTGGGAAGCAACCTGAAGCTACCTGGAAGCTACCAGAACCCCAGCTTGAGGACTTGGCCCTACTGATGAGTTCAGGGTGTGACGATGAATATTTTCATGGAAGCATTCTGAAATCAGACCCTCCTTACACGAGGCCTCCTTCTGGCTGCTCGTTGTAGTTGCTACTGTTGGCTCAGTGACTTTTCTGAGCAATCTTTGTCAAGTCTGTGTTCTTTGCTGTGTGGGGTCACTGGATCCCTATGCTGTTACCTTAGGGGTCAGACAGTGGCTGGGCAGAGAGGTCACACATTTTTCTGAGCTATGGGCTACAGATCGGAGGTCCCCACAATCTCCTACTCAGGTTCTAAGAGTCTGCTCGCAGTCTGCTCTAATAGCGGCTCATGGAACTCAGGGAAACGTGTTACTGACTACCTCACCAGTTCATTAGAAGGCCAGAACTCACGACCAGGAACCTGGAAGCAATGAACAGGGCAAGGTGTGTTGCAGGGGCCTGAAGCTTCCCGCTCTCTGAGCTAAAGAGGCCTTTACCCACCTGCACTCTGACCTTCCTAACCGATGACCTCCCTCCTTCAGGCTCATCTCTTAAGTCAAAGAGTCAAAGACCTGACTGGCACCACAATGACCCCTCCAGCATAACCACTCCCAGATGCCAGCAAGACCCACGAGATGGACCCCAAGGCAATGACTGTCCAGAACTTTAATGCTCTGTGCACGACCCACCACCTTTGTAATTTATACCCTAATTCTACAAAGTTCCAGGACAAAATATCAATACACAAAAATCTCTCATTTGTATACACACGCAATGAATCATCCAAAATGGAATTTAAGGAAACCATTCCATTTTAGGAAACACCAACATTGACAAAATGCTTAGGAATAGAGGTAATCAACGTGCATGTCTTGTACACTGGAAAGTACGAAACTTTGCTGAGAGAAAGTAACGGAAACCTACATCAGTCTGAGGACTCCCCACGGTGATGAAAGACATACTATTGGTAAGATGGCAACAGTACACAACGCAATGTGGAGATTCAGTGTGTTCCCAAGACATTTCACAAAGGCCTTTTGGAAGAAACACACAAGCTAATCCTAACAGTCATATGGAATTTTCAGGGACCACAGGACAGCCGAAACAATCTTGAAAAAGAAAATCAAAGGCGAAAGGTCATACTTCCAATGTTTGAATCTTAATACAAAGCAACAGTAACTAAAACATTGTGATCCTGTCCTAAAGGTATGCATAGCCCTTGAAAAGAATACTACATATATGTTAATAAATTAAATTTAAATTTGAAAATTTTTAAATAAATTTAAAAAATTTTTTAAAGTATGCATACAGGGGCGCCTGGGTGGCTCAGTGAGTTAAAGCCTCTGCCTTTAGTGGGGTCATGATCCCAGGGTCCCGGGATGGAGCCCTGAATTGGGAATCTCTGCTCAACAGGGAGACTGCTTCTTCCTCTCTCTCTGCCTGCCTCTTCGCCTATTTGTGATCAATGTCTGCCTGTCAAATAAATAAATAAATCTTAAAAAATAAGTATGCATACAGATCAGTAGGAGTTAATAGAGAGCCCAGAAATAAACCCCTTCACCTGTGGTCCTCTGAATTTTTACAAGGGTGGTCAACATTGCACTGGGGGGACAGAATTGTCTTTTCAACAAAGGGTGCCGGACAACTGACTATCCACGCACAGAGGGATGGAACTGGACCCTTACCTAATACCATATATATAAACATTAACTCAAAATAAGTTAAAGGCTTAAATGTAAGAGGTAAAATTATAAAGTGCATGTGTGCAGCTGTGACAAGATGCCTGCACTTTGAACTCACCGCAGAGTAAATGACTCTCCCAAACATCCATGTTAGCACAAAGTCACAGAAGCAGAGAGGACATCGGACTTCGGGATGAAGGCCAAGCCCTC
This sequence comes from Mustela nivalis, assembly GCF_964662115.1. Classification (NCBI taxonomy): domain Eukaryota; kingdom Metazoa; phylum Chordata; class Mammalia; order Carnivora; family Mustelidae; genus Mustela; species Mustela nivalis. The sequence goes on along the minus strand of NW_028134443.1, from coordinate 37,030 downwards.
CCAGATCCAGGTCACCCACCGTGCAGAGGCCACTCACCCTTGGAGGAGGCCACATGTTAGCATGAAGGGAAGCCTCAGTAAAGCGGACTAGGCACTCCAGAAGGGGAGGGTGGAAGGGGGCACTTGCCGCTCAATGCCCATCACAGACCCCACATCAGAATCCCCCACAGGAGAGACTCATCCCTTCCAGGCCCCACAGGGGAAGCTGGAGGTTCATCTACCAGAAATCACCATCCCTGCAGCTCAGCCAGGGAGAATCCTCCATCACCCCGAACCCCCGCCTCTCTTCAGTGGACTTTCCTTCCAAGCACCCCTCCCAACTTCTTCCTCCTTCTCCATGAAATAACTTTCCTCTCCTTTGTTTCTTGCACTTGCCTGTGATGGAACCGGAGCTTGCTCAGCCCAGACTGCCGTTCTCTGCTCTTCCCAAATAAACCCATCTGGCTGGTCAAATAACTGGCAGTTTGAGTTCAAGGCAAACAGAACTCATAAATTCCAGACACTTGCAAGGAACAAAATCAATATACACTAATCACATGCATTTCTACATGCTCCAAAGGAACCATCAGAAAGAGACTACGGAGAACAATCTCATTTACGACTGCATCCAAAAGACCAAAAAGCCAGGAGTTCCCTGAACGAAGAGGTGACAGACCTGTCTTCTGACAGCCGTGAAACACTGATGACAGACATGGAGGGAGACACACGGAGTTGGGGAAACACTCTGTGCTCAGGGAGGAACCGACACCGGGAATATACATCCTCTCCCCAAAGCTGTCTACAGAGTCCACGCTGTCGCTCCTGAACTTCCAGACTCTGGACCAACCCTGAAGCGGGTGTGGACATGGGAAGGACCCCGCAGGGCCAAGGCAGGGTGGGGGGCGACGAGCACTGAGGCCGCTCCCTGACTGTAGTCTGAGGAACCCCAGGAACCAAATCCGCATGTGCCCAAACACAGAGGTGGGACCCGGGGCGCACATCCAAGCCTAGAAAGGGGAGAACCCGCAGCCGCACATAGCACTGCGGGAGGCCACGTCACCGCACACATAACCATGGAAGCCCCATTGTGTACACAGATTGCCCTTCTTCCCTGGGAGCCTGAGACCACACACCCCCTTCCCTGTCTCCGCTCAGGTGGCTTCTCCTCACCTTCTCCTCCAGAGGCTGGTCCTGAGGAGGCTGCACTGCTGTAAGTGTGGACGCGACCCCACATCCTCCACAGCGATTCCTGTCAGGGCGGGAGTGGCCTCTGTCAGGGTGGGAGCGACTCCAGTGCCTCCAGAAGTCTCCCAGCAGGCCCTGATGAGGCTGGGCTCCTGTCCCTAGTGCAGCTGCCCAGGTCAGGCTCAGGGCAGGAGCTGGGGTCTTGCGCCCTCTGCTGGCGAGGGAGGGCAGTGCAGGACTAGGGGAGCTCACCCTTCAATGGAAGCACCTGCTCCCTCCCCAGGGTCCAGCTGAAGCCACTTCATTCCGGAAATTCAAGCTGCATGGAGCCCAATATACCCCCAGCTTCTCCAAAAATTGCTAAGGAACAGTGACTTGGAAACAATATGGAATGACAACAGTCCCTCAAACAGTGACACCGAACATGACACTGGCCCTGAAGCAAACCCACAATCAGACCTAAACTTGCTCTCAAGCCTGGCCCTCACCCCAATCCAACACCCTAACCCTAGCCCTCAACCTAAACAATGTTCACAAAAATCAAAAGGTAGAAACTGTAAATATCTATCAATGACGAATGCATAAGCAAAGTGTGGTGAAGGGTTGGAATTTGGGCTCAGGTTCAGGTTTCAGTCAGAATTCTAGATCAGGGAGAGGGTTTAAGATTAGGGTGAGGATTTAGAGTGAGGGGCAAGGGAACAGTTAGTGTTTAGAGCTTTAGGTTTATGATTTAGGGTCTAAGTTTCAGGGCTTATGGTAAAAAGTTCAAGGTCAAATTTGGGGGTTGGCTTCATGCTGGGATTTCAGATCAGGGTTCATGACTCAGAGTTCTAGTTTAGGGTTAGGGTTTGTGGCTCCGGGCTTGGATCCAGGACTCAGATTCAGAGTCCAGGCTTTGGGCTCAATTTCAGTTTTAGGATTCAGGGTTCCAGCTTGGGTTATAGAGTCAGGTTAGGTTTCAGCATCAATGGTAGGAGTTAACATTAGGTTTAGTGATGACACATTTTCTTCAGTTTTCACTGTAAACACAAAATTTCTCTCTGATATGTCTAAATCTGAAATATATTTCGTTTGCTGTCAGGAGCTGGTTTGGAACTTAGGATTCCAGTAATTCCCTACTGACAGAATTCTGGTACTAGAGTTTACCAGTCACCCAGAAACGGCTTTCATCTTGGCCCAAACATCCCCTTGGCAGAGAAGGGTGAACTGGTGCCAATGCTGGGATGACTTCATAATGGTAGAGGTGTGAAACCAAATATCATGGAAATGTTCATGGAAAATGAAACAGGAGGGGCGCCTGGGTGGCTCAGTGGTTTGGGCTGCTGCCTTCAGCTCGGGTCATGATCTCAGGGTCCTGGGATCGAGCCCCGCATCGGGCTCCCTGCACCGCAGGAAGCCTGCTTCCCCCCCACCCCCCCTCTCTCTCTGCCTGCCTCTCTGCCTACTTGTGATCTCTGTCTGTCAAATAAATAAATAAAATCTTTAAAAAAAAAAGAAAGAAAGAAAGAAAGAAAATGAAACAGGAGACAAAAATTGGTTGACTCCTGATTCTTGCACAATAAAAAGACCAAATTTCCAACAGAATCTGATAATGTTCCCTAGGAAGGCCTATGGTACTCAAAACTAGTACCAAAAGAGGACCCTCTCTCCTGGTTTAAATTAAGAATCCCAGCAGGATACATCCTACCTTGTGTCAAAAATGAAAAAAAAAAAATTTCACTATTTGGCTGTTCCAGTGTACAATCTGTAGAATCACTGACACATTTTCTTTTCTCAAATCCCCATTAACACACGGGTAAAATGCAGGCAATGTTGTAATGCACTGCTCATTGGAACACCAAGTACGAGGAAGACTATTAGAAGTAATAAAAAAGACATATGAAATTCTGAAAAAGCACCTTTCTGGGTACTTAATGAGGATCCCTAACCATAAGATCTAACATCTCATCCTATGGAATTCACCCTTAAAAATCATCAATAACAGGGGCGCCTGGGTGGCTCAGTGGGTTAAGCCACTGCCTTCGGCTCAGTTCATGATCTCAGGTTCCTGGGATCGAGTCCCGCATCGGGCTCTCTGCTCGGCAGGGAGCCTGCTTCCCTTCCTCTCTCTCTCTACCTGCCTCTCCATCTACTTGTGATTTCTCTCTGTCAAATAAATAAATAAAATCTTTAAAAAAAAATCATCAATAACAATAGCAGGCTCACCACTGTAACCACCTCACCATTGACCTCTAGGGTTTGTAATACACACTCCAACCGCTAGAGACACAATTCTCAGCAGCAGAAAGGGACTTGCCCACTCCTGGTGGACCAACTCTTACAGTGATGCCAAAAAATCCCACTCCTTGGAAATCCCAGCCATTAGAACACAGTTCCAGAAAGCACACCCAGAACTCAATAAAGGACAGACATCTCATGAGGCAGATACTGCAGATCACCACCACTCCCATGAAGTAACTCTACAGTGAACTGCAGACCTGTCCTCTTCCCAGTATTACATGGGACACCACATTCTTCCAATACTCCATCCTTAGAACTAAACCATGAAATGCCCTCATTAGTCCTGCATGCAGGCTCACAGTGAGCCCTCGAAAGCCAGACCCCTTCTAGAGAGCACACAGCCTCTCACGCCTATCCTAGCAGATGGAGGGTTCTGCTCTCCCCGACTTCTGTATCAACTAGAGATACTTGGAAGAAGTCTTGCCATAGTCCACGGAAAAGCCATATTCTTCATCTGCAAAATGATGGAAGGTGAAACACCATGGATTCCCTGCACCTTCTTGAACCTAAGTAAGTTGGAGATACAGCTTGGCCAGAGCTATTATCCCCAATCCCCTACACACACACCCCCTTCCGTTGTGCACTCCAGACCAGTTTCCAACCACCTTGCTCATTCTCAGCCATCGCCTCTGCAGTGTAGTACAGTAGTACTGAGGTGCTGGGACTGAGGTGCGAGGTGCTAAGCCAGCATCTTGGACACATGTATTATCAGAAATTAATAATCATTTTATTAACAGATGCATCCTAGAAGATCTTACCACCCCAGCCATTAGAAAAATCATTACAACAGAGGTCCTAACAACATGTGCCAGCCTCCACTGCTCCACTCCCTGGCTCCAGGGATTGGCTCATCCACTGACATGTGACCTTGTCCAAGCCAATGAGGTGGGAGGACCTCGGGTGTCAGCCTGCAGAGCCAGGCATGGGGTGGACCACCCAGACCAGGGGTTTTCCATCACAACTACAGAAGTGGCCTAGGCCAAGCCTGTGCCAGAGCCAATGAGGACCCAGGAAGCCAGGGGCTCCATAACATTGCTGAGGGCTGAACTGGAATTGTCCTGAGGCCCACACATGCTAGAACCTCTGCTAACTCTGGAGAACCCTCAATGTGCTCATGGTCTTGGCCTGAACAAGATGACCATCTGTGTGGTATATAACCCACAGATATACCCGCGAGACAATAAGGGCATACTTAGCGAAGCAATACCTACATGGAATTCAACCACAGACAAACATCTTTTGGCAAGCGAGGCCTACAGAGAAATGTGGGGGAATTCCTGCGGACTTAATTGTTAGCCAATCCCACAATCATCTTTTTTTCCCTTCAAGTGGAGGGGCCGGGTCTGCCAGGAGAGATCCCAGTGTACTCCCAACTGCCACGGGAAAAGAAGAGCCCTCTCCCCCCACCATCCACCATGCTGCAAATCTGGGGTGTGGGAAACTACTCCCAAGGGCCAAATGGGACCACCCCCTGTATTCTGTCAATCAAATGTGGCTGGAACATTTGGTGTGGACGGTATGTGACTGCTTTCAAGCCTCAATATAAGAGTGGAGTCACTGTCAGAGAGACCACATGGATTGCAACACTGACCTGAAAATCTTTACATAAGATTTTACAGAAAAGTCTGTGCTGATCCCAAAGATCCTAGGGTCACGTCACTTCTTTGAGTGGAATGTAGCGCCTTCTGGGTAAAATCAAATTTCTTCATCCCCAGAGGCAAGGACTTCCATTCTTTTAGCCAGAACTCCATCTCCATCCTCCTGTATTTATACCTTGAGTGGCACGTCCACATGTCTGCTGCCCGTGGGAATTCAGTGTAGTTTACATGATCGTGATGCTCAGAAACGGAGGTGTAAGTGTGAACTTGTGAGTGTGAGTGTATATTTCCTCTATGTTAGCCACAGTGTGCAAGGAGAACACAGTACAGTACTTTCTGTGCTTCCTGTCCCACAGGAACGGCCACATAATGGGGTTCCATGATGATCTCAGAAGGAGGCCACCTTCAGAGAACAAACTTCATCTGTGAGGACTCCCAAATCCCTCATCCTGGACGCTATGTTCCACAGAGGCTGGGGACACACAGAGGGACAGAGACTCCCCCTGGCCATCAGGGTTTTGAAGGATGCCTGCTCTTCCAGGACAAAAGATCCCGAAAGCATTCCTCCACCTGTCATGCAGACAGGCATCTGTGAGAGAGATCTACCTCATGCAGAAAGCACAGACCGAGAGAAAATAAATGACAGTCTTGTGTGACAGATGCCATGACAGGGGACACTCGGAAGGCCTGGGAGTGTGCAGCATTGGCCAGACCTGGGGGCAGGGAGACCTGGAATGATCCAGGAGGATGATCACAGCTGTGTCACTCCAGGGGAGGCTCAGGACGATTGGGGGTGTGCAGAATTGGCCAGACCAAGGGGTGGGGGGGACTGGGATTGCACCAAGAGGATGTCACAGATGTGCCCTTGTACGGCTACATGTGTCAGTGTGACCAGGCATTGGCCAAAGCGGAAATGAAAAGGTAGGCAAGGTGCAGTGACCCTAAACTGTCTTCTGCAAGGCTAAAGATTGGCAACGATGTGTTTTCAGTACAATTACATTTTACATGCATACAGGAGTCCCTAAAGCTCACTGGGTAGAACATGAAGTCCATAGTTTGCCGTTGCTTTCATGTCGAGGTGCCGGGGACAGAGTACACTTGATATGTCTTTATGTTGCTTTCAGAGTATGATGACTTTTTCTGCCTTCATCTTTGATCCAAGGACAGGGAACAAAGGCAACACAGATCTACGCTTTGAAATGTCACCAGAAACCTGTAAACCCAAGTTCTCACAGGAGCTAAAGGTTCAGGACCAGGGTGAAAGAAAAGGGAGTCTGATAGCAAGGACCAAAGAACATGTCATGTGTATGTGAGCTGGTCCACTTCTCTACCTGTCGGAAGCAAGCCATGCCTGACAGGAGGGAGTCACAGTTGCATCTGGTCCATCTGTTTGCTGCCCTTGACCACAGCAGAGGATGTGCTGAGCTGGGTGTGGGTATCGGGGGAGATGGGCAGCTGGCCACACATGCTACCTGCCAGGTACCTGTAGGACCAGCCCCTTGCCTCAGCTGAGATGAAACAATAATTATGTTTCCTTACCTATTTCCTGCGACAGGTAATGTGCTCAGTGCTTTGGTGACTATATCCTTTCCCATTTTATAAAACACTTTAGGCAGTTAAGATTGACATCCGAAAAGCTGTCCACAGTTGATGTATGCAATGTGACCTTGAGCCTAACTCTAATATCTAGTTAAGATACACTTGATTTAGAAGATCGCTCATAAATTAGAGGACGGTTTTTAACGAGCTAAGGAGTTCAGGGACCAACCCTCTTCTGTCCTAATGCCCTTACAGTCTGGTAAACTGGAAAACATTTGGCCATGTGCTATCTGGAGAGTGGCCACACGGGAGCAACAGTGAGTAAACAGCGGCACAAACCCCAGTACAAAGCCAATTCTTCCTTCGTTCTGTCAGACCTTGTCCATTCAATGTTTACACATCATTTTATAGATTATGAAAAGTGGGACTTTGCTGAATTCTTTAAAAGCCAAACTCATTCTTTCAATCTGTTATAATAGAAAAATGTTTTCTAAAGTCTTGGAGTTGGCGAGCAGATGAAGCCCCAGTGGCCTGGGAAAAGGCCAGTCCTGTGGAAACTATTCAGGTCTACTTAGGAAACAAGGATGACTTCTACTCCACTTGGTTTCAGGAAGAACTCATGTCAACTAACAGTACTGAACCCACACAAAATAGTGCAGCTCAGAGGAACATAAAAGCACCAACAGCTTCAAAGAAGCACAGAAAGAGCCACACCCAAGAACCAAGAAGACATAACACTGAGGCTCTGCTCAGGCCAATATGCAGTCTGTAGATCCTCTGGAGCTAGAATGCCCCCCAGTGGCCTTAGGAGTCGTGGGTCAGGCAGAGCACACACCCTGAAGCTCCACTGCTGGAACCCATGACTAGCCTCCTGGTCCCTTCCTCCACGAGACAGCCCCTCCCCGCTGACCACCTCAACCTGCTTCTTGGAACTCCCACCCCCCTTTCAGTCCTCTTCGTTCACTTTTCCCGTCACTGCAATACCATATGGTACATTTAACTACATACTATTCTGTCACTGAAATTTTTTTTCATGTTTGCTGTGAAACTATACTCTGCATCATCTACCCCAATGTACTTGTCGCATTGCATGACTTAACTGTGGACTCCGAGTGCCCTCACAGTGTCATGGGACTAGTGTCCTGGGCAAAGTCCTCGTTAAGCCAGCTCAGCTGTTGCAGTGAAGCCGTGATCCAGGCACTGCGATTTCGTGCAAGTAAGACAGCACAGCCAAAACTTTGGTTTGGGTTCAGAATTGCTCATGACCCCTCAGCCACATCAGACGGCCTGGGGGGCGCACCCTGAACTACCTGCCAGTCCAATGCTGCCCTGCAAAATTTCCATGGAACAGCTATTATGTCCAATGGGGAAGTCAGTGGGAGCAGGGAGGTTGGGAGTCAGAACTCCTGAGATAGAATCCATCTTGGAGACTGCCAAGAACTTCCAAGGAGTTCATTCCATAGTCTTGAATGAGTCAGTTAATCTAAAAACATTTCCTTGTTTTAGAAATGATGAGCCTGAAACTCCAAGGAAGTGACTCTCCCAAGTCATATTGCAAATCAGCAAAAGAGCCAGCCTGCGATGTTGGTGGCCTCCAGCATGATCCCCATAGTGGCTTTAGCTAGAGCCACAGTCACCCATTTATCTTTCCTGGACTCCCAGAATCTCATGGGACTCTTCGTGGAGCATATTCTGCAAACAAATGTCACGTCAGTGCCACAAAACCCTCTGAACTGGTTATAACAGGACTCTGTGGTGTCAATGGAGTCCCAAGCCATAGGCCATCTCAGAGTCTGTTGCAAAGATATGGTGGGTAGAAACCCACATGATGACACAGGGTAGACGAAGATGGGAAAAGCTAGTGAAATAGGGGGTGCTCACATCCCATCTGGCCCCAGATGACACGGTGGTGTCCAGCAGCACAAGTCCCCCAGATGCCTCCCCAGGCCCTTCACAGAACTCACCCCTAAGGTTTGAAGCTGAGCTTCATGCATGGGCCATGAGTGCCCCAGCTAGCTCAGGGAAGCATGACACAGAGCATAAGGATGCCACAGCCTTGACAGATGTGTATTCATGGAGCAACAGATTTCTCCAAATATATTCTGAAACAGTAAAAATTCACTAATAAAACATGGATATTTTTGATTAAAAAGAAAATCACACTTTTTCAATTAATAAATATACTCTGGAGTATCTACTCAGTGCAAATGTACAGGTTTAGTCCTAGCGTGGGATATAATGAATAGATTAACGATAGGAAGGAATGCAGGCTAAGGGCTAAGAGAGCCATGCTATTCAGAGAGAACCATTAAGGAAGCCTATTAAGAAGATGTTTTTCAGCCAAGACTAGAAAGACAGGGCCAGTGAACCCATATGTGAAAAAAGTGACAAGCAACTCTATTTTCAATTATCTATATTCAATTATCTTGCCATATAAATGGCAAGAAATATTGTCTTAAGAGTTGCTTTCGAACATTTAGTTCTTCTCCCTAACTATCTGGGTTACATGCTAACCTTTACTCACTGTAAAATACTCTAAAATGTCTTATTTAAACATGGACATCTTGTATTAAAAGGCAAGTAAATTTACCCTAGCAAACTCCTAAACCTACCCCTACCCCTAACCCCTGATCCTAACATGTGACCATAAAACCTGACCCTAAATGTGACCCCAACCTTGACCCTAGGTTGGGCTTGGAGGGGTGCATCCCCAGAGACCTCTGCCAAAGCGCCAGGTACTGTGGACACCTGAGCAATTCAGAAGACTCTGCGTGCCACCCAGAAGGAAACCATGTAGTTTGGAACTCTGGAAGTGATTCAGAGCATGAGGAATCAGCATGCACACCTGAGGCTACTCCATACCAGCCTGGAGCCTGACACTCCCCCTGACCTAAGCCCTCAACACAGCGCTCTGGGAGTCTTGCCATACAGTTGGCAGACTGAATTTGCCATGATCCTAGGCCACAACCCTAAACCTAGGTTGGCTTTTTTAAAGGACCACGTACAGACGACTGCCTTGAATTCCCCCAGAGAATCTGGCCAAAGCAGGTGTTCCTACAACAAAGTTATCAATCATACCTTTTGGGACCCTAGAATGGATTTAGAACAGGAGAAATCTGAATGAAATCTTGAACCATTTCTTAGAGTATTTTACAGAGAAGAACCAATTATTTATTTATACTTTCATACTATACTGAATGCAAAGCCTGAGCCTGATACTGTCCTTAACTCTACCCTTAATTCAAATGTCCTTGAATTAATTGTCCTTGAATCAATTGTGCTTAATTCAAATGTCCTTGAAGGTCTCCACAACTAAGCAGATCACATCTTCCATGCTTCTGGGACTAATTCTATCCAGCTTAAGGCATAGGTGTAAACATGAACACAACTTTCTACCAAAAGGACATACAAGCACCCAAGAGACACACAAAAAAGTGCTCCACATCAAAAGCCATCATGGAAATACAAATCAAAACCACAATGAGATACCACCTTAAAACAGTTGGCGTGGTTAAAATTATCAAGGCAGGCAATAACAAATGTTGGCGACGATGTGGCAAATGGGGAACACTCTTACACTGCTGGTGGGAATGCAAGCTCAGACAGCAACTCTGCCAAATGTCATCAAGTTTCTTCAATAACTTAAAAATACAGCTGCCCTATGACCCAGCAATTGCACTACTAGGTATTTACCGCAAAGATACAGATTGAGTGAAAAGTAGTCACACCTCTCCCGCAATGTTCAAAGCAGCGATATCCACTCCAGTGAAACTAAGAAAAGAGCCCAGATTCCACAGAGAGATGAATGGATAAAGAAGATGTGGCTCATATCTACAATGGAATATTATTCAGCCATCTGAGAGGATAAAGACTTAGCATCACATCCACCTGGATGGAACTGGAGGGTATTATCCTGAGCGAAATTAGTCTATCAGAGAAAGACAATCGGTACATGTAAAATAGAAGAAACACCACACAGGATCAGAGGGGAAGGAAGGGAAAACTGAATGGGAAGTCACTAGAGAGGGAAAAAAAACCATAAGAGACTCCTCTTAGAGAAACAAACTGAGGGTTGCTGGAGGCGAGGTGGATGGGGGATGGGGTAACTGGGTGATGGGCATTAAGGAGGGCACATGGTGCAACGAGCACTGGGTGTTATACACACCGGATCTATTATTGAACACTACATCTGAAACTAATGATGTGCTATATGTTGGCGACATGTTATTATATGCTGAATTTAAGTTAAACAAAAAGGACTTAAGGAAACACTCCTAAAAATTTGAATGGAACCACCAAAGATACTGAACAGCCAATGCAATCTTGAGAAAGAAAAACAAAGCTGGAGGAGTCACAATTCCAGATTTCAAGTTATACTACAAAGCTGTAGTTATCCTAACAGTATGGTACTGGCACAAAAATACACACAGCGACAAAAGGACCAGGATAGAAGCACAAATATAAAGCCACAATATTGTGGCCAATTAATCTTCCACAAAGTAGGCAAGATCGAAAAGAAAAAGGACAGTCTCTACATCAAACGGTGTTGGGAAAACTGGACAGCTATGCACAAAAGAATGAAATTACTCTGCTTCCTTACACCATACAGACAAATAAACTGAAAAGTTTCAGGATCTCAGTGGAAGATCTGAAACCATAAAAATCTTATAAGAAGGCATAGACAGTAACTTCTTGACATGGACCAAAGCAACATTTTTCTAGACTGTCTCCTGAGGCAAAGGAAATAAAAGCAAAAATAAACTACTGGGACATATCAAAATAAAAAGTTTCTGCTCAGCAGAAGAACTATGAAGAAGTAATTATAATAAGATGACAAGTTACTGAAAGGGAGAAGATATTGGCAAATATTCTATGCAATAAAGGAATAGTGTCCAAAATGTATAGAATGGATACAATTCAACACCCAAAAAAAACAAACAATCCAGTTAAAAAATAGAAGACATGAACAGACACTTCTCCAAGGAAGAAATACTGATGGCCAATGGTTCCATGAAAAGATATTTACCATCACCAAACCTCAATGAATAACAGAATCAAAGAAACATGTGGACAATAATACAACAATAGTAGGGACTTTAACACACATTTCACTGAAATGGACAGATTATCTAAGCAAAGGATCAACAAGGAAATAAAGGTTTTGAATGACATAAGGGACCAGATGGACTTCGCAGATGTATGTAAAACATTCCATCCCAAAGCAACAGAATACACATTCTTCTATAGTGCACATGGAATGTTCTCCAGAATAGATCACATACTGGGTCACAAATCAGATCTCAAACAGTACCAAGAGATAGGGATCATTCCCTGCATATTTTCAGACTACAATGCTTTGAAAATGGAACTCAGTCTCAGAGGAAAGTTGGAAGGAACTCAAATATATGGAGGTTAAAGAGCATCCTACTAAAGAATGAATGGGTCCGCCAGTCAATTCAAGAAGAATTTTTAAAAATCACAGAAACAAATGAGAAAACACAACTGTTCGATATCTGGGATGCAGGAAAGGCAGACATAAGAGGGGAGTATATAGCATTACAAGTCTTTCTCAAGAAGCAACAAAAGACAAATACACAACAACCTACACCCAAAGGAACTGTAGAAAGAACAGCATAGAAAGCTAAACCTAGAAGGAGAAGAGAAATAATAAAGATTAGAGCAGAAATCAATGAAGTAGGAACCAAGAGAATTGTAGAACAGATCAACAAAACTAGAAGCTGGTTCTTTGAAAGAATTAATAAGATTGATACACCCTTGGCCAGACTTCTCCAAAAGAAAAGAGAAAGGACCCAAATCAATAAAATATCAAATGAATGAAGAGAAATCACACCCAACACCAAAGAAATACAAACAAACATAAGAACATAGGATGGCAAGTCTATGTCAACAAATCAGGCAGTCTTGAAGAAGTGGATGCATCCCCAGAAACCCAGAAATGACTAAAACTGAACCGGGAAGAAAAGGAAACCTGAAGAGACCCATAATCAGCAAGGAAATTGAAGCAATCATCAAAAATCCCCCAGGAGGGCGCCTGGGTGGCTCAGTGGGTTAAGCCGCTGCCTTAGGCTCAGGTCATGATCTCAGGGTCCTGGGATCGAGTCCCGCATCGGGCTCTCTGCTCAGCAGGGAGCCTGCTTCCTTCTCTCTCTCTCTCTGCCTGCCTCTCAGTGTACTTGTGATTTCTCTCTGTCAAATAAATAAATAAAATCTTTAAAAAAAAAAAATCCCCCAGGAAACAAGAGCCCAGGGGAATTGTACCAAACATTTAAAGAAGATTTAATACCTCTTCTTTTGAAGCTTTTCCAAAAAATAGAACTGGAAGGATAACTTCCAAACCCTTTTGATGAGGCCAGCATTACCTTGATCCCAAAACCAGACAAAGACCCCACCGAAAAGGAGAATTACTGACCACCATCCCTCATAAATATGGATGCAAAAATTTTCACCAGGATACTAGCCAATAGGATCCAACAGTACATTAAAAGGATGATTCACCATGACCATATCGAATTTTTCTTGGGCTGTAAGGGTGGTTCGACAACCGGAAATCAATCAATGTAATACACTGTCTTAATAGAAGAAAGATCAAGAACCATAGCATCCTCCCAATAGATGCAGAAAAAGCATTTGACAAATTATAACATCCTTTCTTGTTCAAAACTCTTCATCAGGGAGGGATAGAGGGTACATACCTCCACAACATAAAGGCCATCTATGAGAACCCCACAAAGAATATCATTCCCAATGGGGAAAAACTGAGAGCTTTTCCCTTCAGGTCAGGAACACAACAGGAATGCCCATTTTCTCATCACTATTGTTCAACATAGTACTAGAATTTCTAGCCTCAGCCATCAGACAACAACAAAGAAATAAAAGGCATCCAAACTGGCAAAGAAGTCAAACTATCACCATCTGCAGACAATAGGACACTTTCTGTGGAAAACCCAAAAGACTCCACCCCAAAATTGCTAGAACTCATCCAGAAATTCTATAAAGTGACAAGATATAAAATCAATGCCCTGAAATCACTGGCATTTGCCCACAGCAACAATATAACAGAAGAAAGAGAAATTAAGGAGTCCTTCCCATGTATAATTGCACCCCAAACCACAAGATACTTAGGAACCCATCAAACCAAAGAGGGAAAGGATCTGTACTCAAAAAAACTATAGAATAGTCATGAAAGAAATGGAGAAAGACCAAAAAAAAGGGGGGGGGGGAATGTTCCATGCTCATGGATTGGAAGAAGAAATATTGTGAAAATGTCTATGCCCCCTAGAACAATCCACAGATTCAATGCAATCCCTATCAAAGTACCATCCACATTTTTCACAGAACTTGAATAAATAATCCCCAATATTCTATGGAAGCAGAAAAGACATAGAATAGCCAAACAGATGTTGAAAACCAAAGCTGGCGGTATCACAATTCCAGACTTCAAGATCTATTATACAGCTTCAATCCTCAAGACAGTATGGTACTGGCACAAAAACAGACACATAGATCAATGGAACAGAATAGAGAAACCAGAAATGGACCCTCAACTCTAGGGTCAACTAATCTTCCTCAAAGCAAGATAGACTCTCCAGTGGGGGGAAAAAGTGTCTTCAATAAATGGTGCTGGGAACATGGAGCAGTCCCGTGCAAAAGAATTAAACTGGGCCATTTCCTTATACCATACACAAAAAATAGACACAAAATAGATTAAAGATCTCAAGGTGAGACAGGAATTCACCCAAATCCTTGAGGAGAACACAGGCAGCAACCTCTTTGACCTCAGCCAGAGCAACTTCTTGCTAGACACATCTTCAAAGGCGAGGGAAACCAAAGCAAAAATGAACTGTTGGGATTTCATCAAGATTGAAAGCTTTTGCACAGCAAAGGAAACAGTCAACAAAACCAAAAGACAATAAACAGAACGACAGAAGATATTTTCAAATGACATATCAGATAAAGGGCTAGTATCCAAAATCTAGAAAGAACTTACCAAACTCAACAACCACAGAACAAATAATCCAATCAAGACATAGGCCAAAGACATGAACAGATATTTCTCCAAAAAGACATCCAAATGGCCAGCAGACACATAAAAAAGTGTTCAATATCCCATGACATTAGAGAAATACAAATCAAATCCATAATGAGATACACCTTACCCCAGTCAGAATGCCTAAAATGAACAAGTCAGGAAATGACAGATGTTGGTGACGATGTGGAGAAACAGGAACCCTTTTACAGTATTGGTGGGAATGCAAGCTGGTGAAGCCACCCTGGAAGATAGTGTGGAGGTTCCTCAAGAAGTTGAAAATAGAGCAACCTTACAACCCTTCAAATGCACTCCTGGGTATTTACCCCAAAGATACAAATGTAGTGCTCTGAAGGGGCACCTGCACCCTAGTATCTATAGAGCAATGCCACAAAAGCCAAAGTATGCAAAGAACCCAGACATCCATCGACAGATGGATGGTATAGCACTGAATGATATGCGACCATCAAAAAAAGAAATCTTGGAGCACCTGGGTGGCTCAGTGGGTTAAGCCTCTGCCTTTGGCTCAGGTCATGATCTCATGATCCTGGGATTGAGCCCCACATCGGGCTCTCTGCTCGTCCCCCTCTCCCTCTGCCTGCCTCTCTGCCTGCTTGTGATCACTCTTTCTGTCAAATAAATAAATAAAATCTTAAAAAAAAAAAAAACATGAAATCTTGCCATTTGCCATGACATCGATGAAAGTAGAGGGTAATTATGCTAAGCAAAATAAGTCAATCATAGGAGGACAATTATCATATGATCCCTCTGATATGTGGAATTTAGGAAACAAGGCAGAGGATCATAGGGGGAACAGAGGAGAAAAGGACGCAAGATGAAACCAGAGAGGGAGGCAAAGCATAAGAGACACTTAATCTCAGGAAGCAAACTGAGGGTTTCTGAAGGGGAGGTGGGTTGGGGGAATGGGGTGGCTGGGGGATGGGCACTGGGGAAGGTATGTGCTGTGGTGAACACTGTGTGTTGTGTAAAACTGAAGGACTTCAAACCTGTACCCCTGAAACAAATGTCACATTATATGATCATAATAAAAAAGAAATGAAAGAAAAATATTAATAATGAATAAGTAAACTAAGTAAAAACAAATAAATAAATAATCTTACTGAAGAAAGAAAGGGAGAAAGGAAGAAAGAAAGAAGACAAACAAGCGATTGAGCGACCTAGAGTCACCACACTCCAATTTCGAGCTACATTACAAAGCTGTTGTCATCAAAACAGTATGGGATTGGCATAAAAACAGACACACAGGTCAATGGAACACAACAGAAAGCTCAGAAGCTGATAATCATAGTACTTTTGGCAAAGTTTATTCATTAGTATATTCAAAGTATATTTATATGGAGAGGGTGGTTGGGGAGGGTATGTGCTATGGTGAGTGCTGTGAACTGTGTAAGCCTGACGATTCACAGACCTGTACCCCAGGGACAAATAATACATTATATTTTAATAAAAATAATTAATTTTAACTGTGATAGAATTATTAACTCTGAATGGGAATTAGTAACATTTATGTCCTGTGCCAACCGTTGCTTCCAATAAATGCATTTCCTTAAACACACTGTTTTCTATAAATATATTATAGAATAAGGATGATTTAGAATCACATTTTTAAGAGACATTAAATTCACTTTACTAAACCTACCACAGAAAAGGAAATATAGATATCCATCATCACAACTGAGAACATCACAAAAGGAGACAACCAGACACAATCTGGTGTCTGATGGAAGAATAGAATACTACTTAAGTAGTTCTGCTCCAATGTTCAACCTGTTGAAAGCTATAGAGCCAGCTAGTCAGTTACAAAAACACAGACATCAGAGAAAAGTCCTAAGAAAGAGTGTGAAGATGTCACCAATGAAGTCCACACTGCATATATTCTGACAGGAAAAATAATTTCCCTACAAATAAACTGTGAGATGAAAGAAGAAAAGAAAGGTAAAGAAAGATAGAAAGGAAGAAAGAAACCAGGAAAGGGAGAGAGAGAGAGAGAGAAAGAAAGAAAAGAAAAGAAAGACAGACCAGGAAAGAAATCTCAGAAACTAATCCACACATGTATGGTCTTAACTTATGACATAGCAGCAGAAAATATACAGTGGGGAAAGGAGTGTGTCTTCAGTAAATGGTACAGGGAAAAGTGGACACTAAATGCAGAAGAATGTGACTGGATCACTGTCTTAAGCCACACACAAAAATTATGAATGGATGAATGACCTGAACATAAGAGTTGAATCCGTAAACCTCCAAGAAGAAAACACAAGTAGTAAGTTTCTCCATATTGGTTTTAGTGAAGAGTTTTTACATCAGACACCAAAAGCCAAAAGTAAAAATAAACAAGTGTAAGGACATAAAACTGAAATTTCTGCATGACAAAAGAAACTATCAAACCCTTAAAAGGCAACCTACCCACTGAGAAAAAGTATCTGCAAATCTTACGTGTGAGAAGAGGCTAATATCCAAAATACACAAAACACTCCTTCAAATCTAAACAAAAACTGAATAAAAACTGGGGAGAAATGTGAATAGATACTTTCCAAAAACGGCACACAGGTGGCCAACAGACACGGGAAAAGTTGTTCAACATTGCTAATTGTCATCAGGGAAACATGAGTCAAAACCGCAATCAGCTGTCACCTCACAACTGTTAGAACAACAATCATCCCAGAGACAGACACCAGGTGTGGTCAAGAGGGTGTAGACAAGGGGACCCTGTGCACTGTTGGTGGGAATGGATACAGGTGCAGTATCCATTAATTAATTCAAATTAATACAACTACCACATGACCTGGTAATTGCTCTACTGAGTATTTCTCTGGAGAACACAAAAACACTCACTCAAAAAGAGAGATTCTGCCCATGATCACTGCAGCATTATTCACAATAACCAGACATGGAAACATTGACCTTGGGAGCATTATGCTAAGTAACTCAGATAGAGAAAGACCAACACCCGAGGCCCTTCATGGACTTTCCACATGGAATCAAAGAAGTACTGAACGCATACATACTGACAACAGATTGGTGGTCATCAGATTCAGGGAAGGGGGGAAAGGGGTGAAGGTGGTCAAAGGTGCCATGTTTGAGTGATAAAATCCGCAAGTCATGGAATGTTCTGTGCAGCATGGAGACTAAAGCTACCCCCGCAGGATGGCGTACAGACTCCCAGGCTATTTGAAAGTACAAGGTTCCTAGTAAACCCTTCACAGCAGAAATGGTGTAAACTGAAAAGGGAATTACCATTCATTTCTATAGAAAAATGAGTGAGCGTGCTCAGACTCCAAAAATTCCTTCTCTTTGACTCTTAGGCCTCAGCACACAACATCCTAACCCAAAATAAATGGAGATAAAGCCCAGCAGATGCTCACAGACCCAATTCAAAGTGCTGGTGGCTGGATGCGGAGAGCAGTGCCCAGGAAGGAGCAGTGCCCACGCCGCCTCTGTAGTGGCTCCCCACAAAACAGATGCTGAATGCGATGCCCACTTTTTGACTTTTTCATAAGAGGGAAATCCTCTTTAGGTTTTTTCCTGCTACTGGAGCTGGGGAATAACGTAGATCTTTTCAGTAAGCCAAGTATCTTACCAAGAACTTTGAGAAAAGTGGGGGAGACTTGCTTGAATGTTGTTGAGAGGGTAGAGGTTCAAAGTTCTCCCAGACACAAACATCAGCAGAACCACTGTGAAAGGCAATTTCCTCAGCAGGTGGAACATGGACTACCTCCTTCCCCCAGAAATCTCCTTCACCTTGCTCAAGACAACCAACAAGAGCTGGGAGTTACCCCAATTCCTCCTTTCTCCTGTTCCCAATATCGTACCCTTTGGCAAATCCTGTGAGCTCCATCTTCAATAGGTACCGTGAATGGGACTAACCATTCCTTCCAAGGCCACCTGTCTGGTCCACACCAAAGCCCATCTCTTGCCTAAGTTCCTAGAACACTTCATCATTGACCTCACTTGCCCATCCTCAACCCTATGTCATCTGTTCTCAATAGTGTAGCCAGGATGGCCCAGTGAAACAGAGTCCCATGGGGTCATGGCCCTGTAATGGATTTTTGTCATCCTACTGTCACCTCCATTTGGCCATGTCCTAAGCTGTCTCCTGTGGCCACAGGGCCTTCTTGCTGGTCCTGGACATACCAGGCATACTCCTGCCCCAGGGCCTTTGAATATGCTTTCCTTTCCATTTAGAAGGCTCCTGATGAGATGTCACTCACCTTCTTTAGAACTTGACTCAAGCATCACCTTTGTAGTGATGTCTACCCAACCCCTAAGTGAATAGCAAGCAACACTTCCCTCCAGCCCTGTCTCCTGCTTTCTATTTCCAGAACAGTTATCACAGTCACCAGGCCATCTCAGCAAGGGAGAAACAAAGGCCTACTCGGATGGTTTCCTAGTGCAGAGCCCTGTGAGAAAAGGTGACCAGAGCTCTTGCACAGCCAAGATGCCCGGGACAATGGGTCCCCCTACTGCACCCTGAAGACCATCAGGAAAATGAGCCATAAGAGGATCCACTTGTGCATGAAACCTGAAGGCAGATACCTTCCTCGATCCCAGGTGACTACACACTTCCTCCCCTTGCCTGATGTGCTCATCCGAGAAAGCTGAGCAGAGAAGCATCCCAGGGTCCAAATCTCCCTCTGGCAGAGGTCCAGGAAACAGAAATCTCTCCTCCCTGCACCAGCCACCTGTGTGATGTGATTGACATCCAGCATCCTCCTGTGCTGGGGCAGAAGGGTGCACCTGTCCCTCTTTCCTGGAACGTCATCACAAACCAGGTTTTGCTGCAGTTTTCATGAAGGAACCAGCAGCAGGCCCCCTATGTTCAGTCTCAGCCCTGCACGTCAGGCCCATGTGGAACTAGAGCATCAAGGACACTGGTGTGCTGTGTGGCTTGGAGCCTAATGGCAGGAGCTGAGCTTTCAGTTCCAAATGAAAACTGGCCTCTTGCACACAGCACAGGAAAGGGGAGCATTTCTCAGGGCTGTGGCTCTAGAAGAAGTGCTGCTGCTGGCTGACTTCACAGATGCCAGGCAGAGGACCTGCAGTGCCTCAGCTAAGGAAGCAAGGGGAACAGAGGGCAAGAGTCCATAATACTGCCTGTGGGCTGCTTCCCATCAGGCCCCTGCTGAGATGAAGGCCTGAGAAGCCAACAGGAAGCAATTTTTGTATCACATCTGCAGCAGGAGGGATGGCCAGGGAGCAGAGTCCTATTCTTGGAGCAGGCTGGTCCACCCATCACAAGCAAAGGCCCACCGCCAGGCCTCACAACCTCCCATCTATCTAGTCTGACCACCCTGCCGGGCTCACACCTGCTGACCTAGTGACTCCTATGACCCAGAGACTGCTTTCCTCCCCAGCTCAGTGCTGCTTACAGAGAAGCTCAGAGAAACTCCAGTCTCAGAAACGTGTTCATCATCAGCTACAGAATTCCCTGGGATTGTCTACACAGGCCCGCCCACGTGTGCCTTCCAGATCATTCCTCAGATACTCGGGTTTCAAGCTACCTTCAAGCTGCCCTTCAAAAGGCAGGAACGGGTCCGATGAGGCAGAGCAGCTGAGTGACTCTGGGTGTGGGAAATTCAGACAATATACCCCTGAACACCAATGCTCCCCAGTCCAAGCTTCAAACCCTCACTCACTGGGCACGGAGCACCAAGTCAGCATGAACCCTGCTCTTTCAAATCTCTTGTCTCCCATTTCTTCAAGTCAGAAACCAAGCTCCAATCACCACTCTATTTTCCCTTCAGAGAAGTAAGGAAAAGTGGGCACAGCACACTTCTATCCAAATAGAATGCCTCATTCATTCTCACACGGGCAGCCCTGCATTGCCCGTACTAATGAGAGATACCACAAATTCAGCCCTCATATATACATATTTGACCTAATATTTTTCATTTTGATATTTGTATCTCAAAGTCATTGTCTGGATTGCTTTCTTAAAATCACAAGAATAATAATGACATGGTCACGTAAAGGTCTGGGTCTCCATAACCAGACAACATGGCTCCGGTTCAGATCAGGATGAAGACAGAAACTCTTCCCATGAAGCAAAGCCCGGAGGAGAGCAGATCATGACATGCCGGATCCTGACATGCCTCATGGGGGATACGTTCCTTTGCTCCATGGACTTGTCCAAGTGCAGAGATACAGGCATCCTCTGGGTTCATTCTGTTTTCTTCATAAATTCACAGTTCAAGTCAAAAGTGATTCAGTCAGGTTTCAGAGCCCGGGATGGGCCACCAGGTGAGCAGCAAACGCCCCCTCCCCGCCATGGCCCTGCCACCAGAGAAGGCTAACAGGGGCCTGTGTTCCATTGGGAGCACAATGAGCCACTCCCGAGGCTCCTAAACAACCTACACTGCTCCTCCATTTCTCCCTGTCACAAAAGGCACTGAACCTGGCTACACCCCTGAGGCTGTGCTTCACTTTAAAAAATAATTTCCTATTTTTTTTTAAGATTTTTAAAATTTATTTGACAGACAAAGATACAGAAAGAGAGGGAATGAAGCAGGGGGAGTGACAGAGGAAGAAGCAGGCTTCCCGCCGAGCAGGAGCCCCCTGCCTGGCTCAAACCCAGGACCCTGGAATCATGACCTGAGCCAAAGGCAGATGCTGAATGACTGAGCCACCCAGGCGCCCCTGAAAAATAATTTCCAATATCAGACGTGTTTCACGGAAGAGGAAAAACATGGACCCCCACAAAGGATTCTTGGACAATTTCAGAAGACTGCTTTCCCATTGTTTAATTAAAACGGGAACGAAAACATAAAGATTGCTCCTTCCACTGGCAGGTCTGATTCACATAGTGATTGAAAGAAGAGCAGGAAATAATAGAGAAACAGATGTTCCGATGACCCATCATTTCTACCATCCGACTTTTGAAATGTCACCCACATGCAAAGAACAAAGCCCAAACCAGCGTCTCGGCCTGGCAATGCAGAGAGGTCTGAACTGGAGTGACAGGGACAGACGAGGTTGTGCACGTTGGGGGAGGCTGGTGGCACAGAAGCAGGTGTTCTGCCAGCTCTCCGCCTGTGCCTCACCTGTCCTCAGCCAGGAACCTGCTCCCCGCCCTGACCTGTCAGGGGACACACAGCCAGCCCTGCCCACAGCCTCCTGCAGAATGCACTCCGCTCTCCTCCGGGACCCCTGTCAGCTCTGCCCAGCCCTGGAGCTCCCCTGTCTGCCGCAGAGCTCCAGGATCCCCCCCTTCCAAAATTACACTGGCCCAGGGCTTTCAGGAGAAAGACAGGAGGCTCCTTCCTGAACGGTTAACACCTCCTTTCCCCTTCTGGCGTGGTTCTCTGCACTTACCTTCCTCCCTGGGCAAACTGTAAGTCACGTTTCGATGGAACATGAACGTGCTCTGAGATCTGAGTCTTTCCCTGCAGCTGTCCAAGGGCTCCTTGTGCAATGAAGTACCATATCCTATGACAGGGGGTTTTAAAATTATTTTTTTACAGAATAATACAGCCCAAATCATGTCATTTTTAGTTGCCCTTCATTAGGCTTAACAGTTTCTGTGTAAAAAGGCTTTCCATAGATAATACCTGCCAGCAATTTCATAAAGAGGAAACAGAAACTCTGTGCGATAACCTGACTCACCCAGCACCCGGCAAGCAGTTCCAGAACTCACCCCAGGGCTCCTCATGTCAAGACCCTTGAAGCCACCAGCATGCCTCTGTCCAGGAGAACTCCCAAAGACTCTCCTGCTGGCTCCACCAGAAATGAGACTACAGAGAAAATACAGCATGTCCAAATATTTAGATGATCCATTGAGCGAAACTAGAAAGTCAAGTTTAACTTTTAAATGTTAAAAGTCTGCTCTGAATAATTTTGAATTATTCCTTAATTGTAACTCTTCTGATGAAAGGACTAATCAGTTAGGAAACATCACACAAATGAAAAGACATCACCCAAGTCTCTACCTGAACGCAGACAGCCACCTAACTAGATGCCGGCCATGCCACCACAACCTCAGCCCAATGAAATAAACACCATTAGATGAAGGAACACATTACATGTTAAAAACACGAACAGGAAATCTCATCTTCCCTTTCTATCTAATCAAAGCGATTGCCTACCAAAGAGATGTTCCAAATACCTTCGTAAGCCAGAAATAAACAGAGAAAATGGGACCCCCTGCCCCGTTCTCCCTGCAGAGAAACTCAGGAACTCTGGCACCCGCTCTAGATTGCTGACAGCTGCTTCGGTTTGACTTCGTGGCTCCACTAGAGACAAGGGAAAAGCCCAGGAGGTTTGGGGTTAAAGAGAAGTTTTACCTCCCGCCCCACAATGGATGTGACGTTTCTCCCAATGTACCTGCTGCTCTCTCTGAACGCTGACGTCCGGTGACAAGCCACATGACTGACTCAGATGCTGAGTTCAAAATTGGGTCTTGTGGAGCCAGGGTGGGGAAGTGTTGTCAGGTGGAGATAAGAAGTCACCCCCGACCCAAGGCCTGCACGCCTGCTCCAGTCCCTGGGAGGACGGGAGACACATGCTTGTTTCTTACGTAGTAATTAGCTTCATTCTAAAGTTGAACAATGCCACCGTCCTTTCTGGAGAAGTGAAGTTACTCTTCAAAAAAAACACCCAATTCTTCGGCCCTCATCAAATTGAGTGGGATCTGGTTTCCGCTAGCCTCCAGGCCCCCACCAGGAGGACGCTCCTGCAGGATGCTGACAGCCCAACCACCACCTCCTGGAACAGGGAGGGGGCAAGTTGCTCAAGCTGGGGGAGGGCTCCAGGGTTTATTAGCGCCAAGACTGTGCCTCGGGGGCAGGAGCCTGGAGGACCCTCCTGCAGGACCCTGACAGCCCATTTCCACCAAACCTACAGACTGGGCGCAAAATGCTGAAGCTAGGGAACTGGTCTGCGGCTTGTTAGCGCCACACCTGTGGGTGGGGCGTGCAGGGGACAACTTGCTGACCTGGGGGCTGCTCAAGTTCCATTACTGGCACTGTGCCAGGAGACAGAGGCACCCCACTGAAGTTGGGGGCTGTGTGCTGTCTTTACATGCTCTCTTCCTGGGGAACACAGGGAACCCTGAAATGACCACAACCCATCCCACAAAAGCTTGGCTGAGTGGACGCCCTGGAGTTCACTGGTCTGGGGGATAGGGCCAGTTGACAGATATGGGGCGGAAAGACTTAAGGGAAAAATAAATTCCACCCGAGTCATCATGATGAACTCACTTCACCCGCCCTTTGAAGACCCTACCCGCGGAAGCACCCCCCAGCCCTGGGTACACAGCGTGAACTTAAGGACTCAGGACCTCCCCACCCAAGCCCTCTCCCCTGCCCCCTCACCTTCCCCGTGTCTGCTTTCTGTGGCAGCTCAAGCTCTGCCCACGGAAGATGTAGCTCAACCGCCATGCACTGATTGGTCAGGGAGGATGGTTCCGTGAGCCCATTAGGTGCTGCACCTGTCTGTATCCAGCGACTCGCCCTTACATCCGCACCTCCCTGCTTTTTCAGGTGCTTCTGGAGAGGCCTCCTCACTCTAATACTAGGCTTAGTGAGGCAGACATGGGTGGGTCGTGGGCATGGCCTTCCCTCTTACAGACATCTGGCTCCTTCCGGGGACCCCTCTCCTGCAGACCACCCTCAGAGGCCTCCCCCTTCCCTTCCTGCACCAGCCCTGCCTGCAGAGCTGTTCCTGACTCCTGACAAGGTCAGCTGCTCTCAGACCTTCCCAGGCTTGGGCTTTAGAAAATGCAATAGTTTCCCACATTTTCATGGCAATTTTAAGACCCAGAAAGTAATGTTCTAGCCGGGAGGAGACTCACCTTCTTCTGGTACGTTTCACCTTTTTTACCCATGGAGTGGACGGTGCTTCTCAGACCTTTGGAGCACCTTTCTAGAATGAGCCCATTTGTGCTGGAATATATATACACATGCTTGTTCTGCAGGGAAGCTTCAGGATGAACAAGAAACACCGCCCTACGATGCTGTTGGGAATTGTGAACCAGGAACACTGATTTTACGCTTAAAAAGAAAACATATTGTTATTGTCGACACTAAATGAATGAACCCTTTTAAACATTTGAGAAAGAAAGGAAGAGAGTTTTACTCAAACCCAAGTCAAGATAGCTGCCTGGGAGACACATTCTTCACAAGGAAGGGAGTGCTCTGGGGAAGGAACATTTGAGGTAGGTTTCTATATTTCTTCTGTTTTGTTTTACATAGTTACACATAATCATGAGGAAGAACATTCCATAAAGTTACAGACTTTTCCTTATGTTTCCAGTATGTGCAAGTCAGTATGACTTTAATTTTATGAGAGCAGGAGAGGTTCTTCTGTTTTTCTTATCTTTATGTTTGTAATGGCATTTTGGGGGGGAGCTTTTCCTTCTTGAAGCAGATGTACAACATGTGCTTGGGGCAGAAATAGGGACCATGGTCTGAGGTTTTGCCCAGTCATTTTGAACTTGGAAAAATGTTAAAGGATAGCTTCCCTGGGAGCCAGGATCTGGGCCCATGGATGGTAAAAGATTAAAATTTCCATTATCATTCTAAGCACTACTAAAGAGAGGACCTTGAGACAAAAGCACCTTTACAATACTACCAAGAAGTCAAAATGATGCCTACAGAAGGTTCCCTGTTCCAAGTTCCTTCCACAGGTAACAGAGGTGTTCACAGAACTCCTCCCTTTTTCCTGCCCGAATCTCTGAAGCACACAGATAACTTAGTCAAAATTTGAGAACATCCCGACATTTTAGAGATGTCTGGCACCCTTCCCTTATACTACAGAATGAAACAGTAGCTCATTGTCACAACACTAACTGAAACATGAAGTCCCCCTAAAGCTTGGCTACACTGCCTTAGTTTTTCCCATGCAGATTTTGACTCATGTAAGTCATAGTTATACCACATAAACACTACGATGGTTAGGAACTAAGTAATCACAAGCGAGGGAATAGTTTAGTGATGTTTATAAGCATTAGCACACTTTGTAGAAGAGGCTGAGCAGAGTATTTTTAAATAGTATTTCAGACCTGTCTTACAGCACACTCTGAACATACCAGAGTCTGAACCAATTTTAAAAAGATAGTTCTCTCAGGAACTTTAAAATGTCAGAAAAATATTCCAATGTCTCTATGCCTAGGTATCTTACTTAGAAATCCTCCACTCTTAATGATCATGATGGGCAGAGGTGAAAAGGCTAGCTGAATTCATTTCAGTGGACCAACCACACAAGAAAATCCTGAGACTTGAGTTATTTCCAGATTGAGAAGACCAAAGATAAGAAGGAAATAGTACTGTTTGGAACGAAAGGGATTTGGAGTCAGTTTGGGGATCTCACTTGGGTTTCTGACACTAAAATCCTCTGTGACTTGAATCATCTCTGAGCCCCTGCCTCACCATCTACACAATGTGCCCAATAGTATTTACATCATATTTGGAAGTTTATGAGAGAGAATTCCACAAAGAGCCAGCGTGATGGCTCTCAAGAGCAGGGGATCAGGAAGCCATGATTACTATTGGGGTCTATTTCTTTTCCTGAAGAAAGAACACATGTTGAACCCATATTTCTAAGACATGACTCACGAGATGATTTTCAAACCTTAAGGAAGGTCAAGAAGCTGTTATTGTGTCATATTTCACTCAGAAAGCATGCTGTTGGACTGGTGAGGACAAGACAATAGCACCATCATCACTAGGGGTGTGGAGCTTCCCATTTCCGTATGGCCATTCTGTCCCCCTTAGGTCAGGGCCATCAGAAAGGGCAGCGTGGGCGGGGGGCACCATCATCACTAGGAGCAGGGATCTTCCCATTTCCATATGGCCATGTTGTCCCTTTTAGCTCAGGGATACCACAAAGGGCAGTGTGGGGGGACCACAGGTCACGGCCGCCACGTGTGGCTCGGGCAGGCAGAACCCTGACTTAATTAAGGCTGAACTGTCTAGCTCCTTTTACTGCTCTTCACATATAGCGAGGCCTTGTCTGTGAGCTCTGATGCAGGAAATGTTGAGAATCTCCCTTGTGATCCCTGTCTGAGCCTTAGGATATGTAGCAAATTTAATTTTTAAACATTGAGGGAATTCCTGTTTTTCTTTCCTTATAACTATGTCTCAATTCCCCTGTGGTCTAAAAATCCAGTCTACTTAGTTTCAGGTTTTAAAACGTGTAGACTTGATTCATGGCCCAACATTTCATCTACTTGGGACAATATCCTAGGACCACTGGAAAAGAATGTATTCTCTACTTAACATGTAATGTTCCAGATATGTCAACTAGGTTACATTTGTTACCAATGTTTCATTTGCTTCTTCTATCACATATGGAGAAAGGTATATTAAAATCTTCAAACAATACTACATAAGTTAACATTGCACTGGAGCATCTATCCAGTGTTATAAGGCAAGAGAAACAAAAAGAGTAAGAATTGAGGGGGTAATTATGGCTATTCACAGATAATATGAGGGTGCACATAGAAAATACAAAATCTTCTATAAATATACTATGAGAATTCAAAATGGAAAACTTGCACATCTTAGAACCAGGAAAGCAATCCAGAAAGCAGCCACGGGAAGAGGCTTCTTATGTATGGAAGGAGGAACATCAGAATAATGGCAGACTTGTTCTCAGAGACCTGACAAGCCAGAAAGGGCTAGGAAGACATATTCAGGATACTCAGTGAGAAGAACATGCAGCCAAGGATGCCTTATCCAGCAAGGCTGTCATTCAAAGAAGAAATAATACCTATTTCTCTGAAGCCCTTTCAAAAAATAGAAACAGAGGGAAAATTTCCAGACTCGTTCTATGAGACCAAAACCAGGCAAAGACCCCATCAAAAGGGAGGATTACAGAGCAATATCCCTGACGAACATGATTGCCAAAATACTCAACAAGATCCTAGCCAGTAGGATCCAACAGTACATAAAAAGGATTATCCATTGCGACCAGGTGGAATTTATTCCTTACATGTCAGGGTGGTTCAACTTTCGCAAATCAATCGACACGATAGAGCACATTAATGAAAGAGAAGACAAGAACCATAGCATCCTCTCAAGAGATGCAGAAAAAGCACTTCACAAAATACAGCCCCTTTCCTGATTAAAAGTCTTCAGAGTATAGAGATAGAGGAGACAGTCCTCAGTTTCATAACCATCTATGAAAAGCTCACAGTGAATACCATTCTCAATGGGGAAGAGCTGAGAGCGCTTTCCTTCAGGTCAGAAACACAAGAGGGAAGCCCACTCTCACCAATATTGTTCAACATAATACTGGAAGTCCCAGCATCAGTAATCAGACTACGAAAAGAAATAAAAGGCATTCAAATTGGCAAAGAAGTCAAACTCTGCCTCTTCATAGATGCCATGATACTTTATGTGGAAAATGCAAAATACTCCACCACCAAATTACTAGAACTCATAAACAGTTCAGTATTGTGGCAGGATATGAAACCAATGCACAGAAGTCAGTTGCTTTTCTATACACTAGCAATTTAACTACAGAAAGAGAAATTAAGGAATCAATTCCACTTAAAATAGCACCCAAAACTGTAAGATAACTTCAAATAACCCTAACCAAAAGGTTAAGGATCTATACTCTAGAAACTACAGAACATTTATGAAAGAAAAGGAGAAAGACACAAAAAGATGGAAAACTATTCCATGCTCATGGATCTGAAAAATAAACATGGCTAAAATGTCTGTGCTGCCCAGAGAAATCTACACATTCAATGCCCTCCCTATTAAAATACCATGGGCATTTTTTCCATAGAATTGGAACAATCCTAAAACTTGTATGGAACCAGAAAAGGCCCCATACATCCAAGGAAAGGTTGATCAAGAAAACCAAAGCTGGGGGCATCACAATGCCTGACCTCAAACTATATTACAAAACTGTGACAGCATGGTATTTGCACAAAAACAGACACGTAGATCGATGTAAAAGAATAGAGACCGCAGAAATGGACCCTCAACTCTATGGTCAACTCATCTTTGACAAAGCAGGAATGAATACCCAATGGAAAAAGACAGTCTCTCCAATTGATGGTGCTGGGAAAATTGGACAGCCACATGCAGAAGATGGAAACTCAACCATTCTCTTACAAACTCAAAATGGATGAAAGACCTCAATGTGAGACAGGAATCTATCAAAATCCGAGAGAAGAACATAGGCAGTCACCTCTTGGACCAGCCACAGCAACTTCTTCCTAGACACATCACCAAAGGCAAGGGAAACAGAAGCAAAAATGCACTATTGGGACTTCAGTAAGATAAAAAGCTTCTGCACATCAAAGGAAACAGTCAACAAAATAAAGAGGCAACCCACGGAATGGGAGAAGATGTTTGCAAATGACATGTCATAGAAAGGGCTGATATCCAAGATCTATAAAGAACTTCTCAAACTCCACACCGAAAAAACAAATAACCCCATCAAGAAATGGGCAGAGACATGAACAGACATTTCTCCAAGACATGCAAACAGCTAACAGACACATGACAAAATGTTCAACATCACTTGCCTCAGGGAAATACAAGTCAAAGCCACAACAAGATACCACCTTCCACCAGTTAGAATGGCCAAAAATGAACACGTCAGGACATGACAGATGTTGGCGAGGATGAGAGCAAGCTGGTGCAGCCACTCTGACAAACAGTATGGAGGTCCCTCAAGATGTGAAAAATAGAATTACCCTTCTACCCAGCAACTTCACTACTGGGTATTTACCCCAAAGACACAGACATAGTGAAAAGGAGGGACACCTGCTCCCCAATGTTCACAGCAGCAATGTCCACAATAGCCAAACTATGGAAGGAGTCAAGATGACCTTCAACACATGAGTGGGTAAAGAAGATGTAGTTCATCTATACAATGGAATATTCCTCAGCCATTAGAAAGGATGAATACCTACCATTTGCCCTGACATGGATGGAACTGGAGGGGATTATGCTGAATAAAATAAGACTGGCGGAGATGGTTTTGTTCATATGTGGAATGTAAGAAATAGTGTGGAGGACCACAGGGGAAGGGAGGGGGAAATGAATGGGAAGAAATCAGAGAGGGAGACAAACCATGAGAGAGTCTGGACTCTGGGCACCAAAGTGAGGGCTACAGACGGGAGTAGGACGGGGTAACAGGGTGATAGGTATTAAGGAGGGCACGTGTTGTGATTAGCACTGGGAGTTACATGCAACTAATGAATCATTGAACATTACATCAAAAACAAAAGTTGTACTGGATGATGCCTAACTGAACATAATAAATAAAGAAAAATGCTTTCTACATGAAAAGCATATACTAATGGGTACAGAATTTCAGATGTGCAAGATGAAATATTCTCAAGACACGTTTCACAGCAGTGTAAATATACTTAACAAAACCGGACTTTATACTGAAAATGTTTAAAATGGCAAAATCAATGTTAGGATTCCTTATGATTTTTTAAAAGTACACTCTGTATGATTCCATTTTTATAAAGACTTCATTAATTTATTTTAGAGAGAGCGACCGTGTGGCACGAGACTGGTGGGAGAGGCAGGAGGGGGGAAGAGAGAACTGTGAGCTAACACTGCACTGAACACAGACCCTACATGGGGCTCAGTCCCTCACCATGAGATCACATCCTGAGCCAAAATCAAGATTCAGCGGCTTAACTGACTGATCACACACACACACACACACCCCCATCTCCTTGGGCATTAGTATGGGTGCATTCCTTTCTCTCTCCCGCACTGCTGGGGACAGTGGCGAACACTCCTGAAAATACATCTGTGAAAAATCATGCCAGAGTTTCCTGGGGTGAGTCTGAGTACGAGCATGGCTAGGAGATGGGTGCACCTGCGGCCTGGGCTGGGCGCTGCTCACCCCGATGGGCCTCCCATCACCGTTCTCTCCAGGGGACACCCATGTCCTCAGGCACCTGAGGGCCAAACAGCCTAGGAATTCACCTTCTCTGGCAGAGGACAGATGGGATTTCTTTCTCTGGCCATAAATATGAACCCTAATCCTGGGGAAGGAGAGCTTTCCTGGGACTTCTGGCCCAGCCAGGCAGCCATGGCCACCATGTATGTGACAGAGCCAGAGGAGCTGGGCCTTGGAGAGAACGAGTGCCTTAAACCAGCCTTGTGTAGGGCATGTGGGAGCAGCAGCCCCTGCTTCTGGGGGAGCAGAGATGTGTGCAGGAGGGAGGCTGGGGTGGAGCCTTCTAAGACACACCACAGTCCCTTCCATGGGCCTAAAACCAGCAGGAAGGGAGCTCTGAGGACAGAGACGCCAGGAGGATTCCCATCCAGGGAAATGGGGCCTGCTGGAGGGTGCTGAAGCCACCAGTCCCGCTGGCCAGAGGCCCTTTACCCAGGATCACCTCTGGTGCTTCCTTAGCATGTTGTCCGTGTACATGTATGGACAGCAATAGGCCCACTCAGCGTTGCTGCACTGCCAGAGATGGAGTGCAGCTGGTGGGCCAGGCTGTAGCTATAGGATAGAGAGACACATATGACATAGTACGAGCCACACTCTGGTCTCCCTCCCCAAAGCCTACCTGGAGCTGGCGTTTGGGTGCCCTAGGGGCCAGCACACAACAGAGTCTGCGGGACCAGGGAGCCATAGCCCCAAGGGACAGTCCCCCTGTCCTCTCCCAGCTCCGGTCCCGCATCAGCTTTCCTCACTGTGGGGCTCTAGGACCCGAAACCAGGCCCCATAGGGCTGGCTTGGCTCTAGCTTGTAATGAGTTTGCAGCCTCCCAGAGCGCCTGGATTTCCTGGGGCTGGAGGGAAGACTGGCTGCGGACAGGCCTGCACTTAGCTGGACCCTGGGGCTGAGTATGCATTTCTGGCCCCTGGATGGGGGATATTCAGTGACCTTTGCATACCCAGATGTCTTGTACCTTGACCTTGTACACGGAGCCTTACTGCCCAGGATGAGCATGATTCGGGTGCTCAGAGGACTTTGGGGCCACAGAGCTGGTGGTGATGAGGAAATGTGGGGACCCGGTCAAGTGCGGACATGGGTCTCTTTCATGTGCACAGCAGGGCTGGCTCATGGTACAGGTACTGTGTGCAGGGCCCCTGTGCTCAACTGGCCCTCTCGGGAGGGAGGCCTGGTGCACCTGTCCTCCACCTACCCCTGGAGGAGTGGCCAAGTTCAAGCATTTCCATGTCCAGCCCTTAGGGAGAGTTGGGAACGTGGGGTCAAGAGAGACAGGGACATGCCTAGGACAAATGAGGGGTAAAGAGTCCAAGGAGCGGATGCTCTCCAGCCATGGCAGCCCCAACCAGCCCCCATTGGGTTTGCATTGGGGGTGAAAGCCCCACAGATTCTTGAGGATAGCTACCCACCCTGTTCCATGTGGGGACATGAACATAAACATCCCCAGACAGGTGGAGAAATGTACACCTGCATGGACACACACACACACACACACACACACAAATACCACTCAGACTGACCAGATGGGGATCAGATGGGAAGACATCCTGGGAGTGAGGTGGGTGACAAGGAGGCAAGGAAAAAGAGGTCAGAGAGAGCCGAGCCGTGGGACAGGGGCATCAGGACCCCTGGCAAGAACCCAGATCCATAGCATGGGGAGGGGAGACAGGCCAGATTGATGGTCGGGGGTTCCCCAAAGGGCCAGGGGGGTGCCAGGGCACTGGGAGAAGGGTCTGGGTTCTGGGGTCCATCACCACCTGGGCCACTGGAAGTAGGAAGAGATAACTCCCCCATGCCCAAGTCCAGATGGGGCTTCAGCACAAAGGGCCTCAGTTTACTCTTCTGTCAATTGGGCTGCAGAGATGGCATGTCCTAGGTTCCCGCAGGCTTGTAGAAAAGTCTGTTGGCCTTGGGTCTCCATCCCTGACCCACTGTGCTCCCAGTCCTGGGAAAATGCTTTGTACTCCCTGGAGGTCCTTCTGAGCACAGGACAGCCTGGGGACTCGGCCGCCTGATGACCTGGCTTGGCAGAATGTGGCAGAGCACTGAACCGCTGGTCTGGGGACCAAGCTCAGGAACCAACCCCCTTCATACTGTTGCAGCCTCAGTGTCCCCATTTGGAAGAGGTTCCAGAGTCAGGGCTCTGGTCAGGGTGAGGAGGCCTTAGGAAGGAACGAAGCACATGACAGGAGAGAGAAACAGGGACAAGGGAGTCTTCTGAGGTTTCTTACATCACCCCCAGAACTCCCAGATCCTGTTCTTGGGAGAGAGACGGAGGGAGACACACAGAGAAGGCAGAGACAAGAGAAAGAACACAAGAGAGGGAACCAGGAGAAGTCAAAGACTTACAAGAGAAAGAACACAAGAGAGGGAACCAGGAGAAGTCAAAGACTTTGTTCAACTGGCTTGGGAACAATAGCCCATGATTTCGCCCTAGTCTAGTCCTGAGAGCGCCGTCACACAGGCCATCCCCCCGGAGGGCAGAGAATTCCACAGGGATGTGGGACCAGGATTCGGGAATTGCCAAGAACCACTGTGTGGACTGCCCAGCACATGGGTGCCGAAGAGGCCCTGGGACCTGAGCCTAAACCGAATGGGAGTCCCTCCCTGGAAGTCTGAGTCACGAGAGGACAAGGTCGGAATCAGTTCACTGCAACCTTCCCACAGGGCTGGGAGACAGGCAGGAGGAGGGTGGCTTTGCCTGGTCCCCAGAGCAGATCGAGGCCCCTCTGAGCTGTGTTCTATGCCCCGCCCAGCCCCCTGCTCATCCCTGCATCCCACGGGTGCGTACCAGCCTCTTGTGAGAGCAGGTACAGAACATATTTGGAGGTCCTACCCCTGAATGCGTCCCTAGGAGTAGAAACCAGAAGCCCCCACTGGGCAGTCGGGGAGCAGGGGAGGCCCTGAGAAGCACAGGGTCTGTCCAGGCTCATAGCCCTGGGCACGAGCAGGAACCCAGTCCGAACCCAGCCCTGTATTCTCACAGTGGGGACACTGGCTGCCCCCAGGCCTCGCAGGTGCTGTGGGTGGGCTGTGTGGCTGTGACTGTATGGACAGGGCATGGAGCAGAGGCTGAGCATTGAGCACGCGGGGGAGGGGGACCCACCGGGCGGGGCTCTTGTGTGGGAGGAAGTGGTTGGTAAGCAGACCCCAGGCAGTGGTGACCTCACTTTCCTCACAATGGAGCCCAACACAATTGGGGACCCAGGTAACCAGGCACCCACACACAGAGACAGCCCCCCGCCCAGCTCATTTTGTTGCGGATCTTTGAATAAGCAACATGTTCTGTTGTGTTCCTACATGTGGAGGCTGCAAGCTGAAGAAATCATGCCCTGCACATGCTTTCCCTCACTGGGGATGTTGTCTTAAGGCTCCCCGATGGCTCTGGCCATTTGGCCAAAAGAAGAGAAAGGTAACACCATGAGGCCCAGAGCCAGCCCCCAGCCCCACATGCTCTGATTCAACCTGTACAGCGCTAGGTCCCTCCCCATGCTTGTGTGTGTGTGTGTGTGTGTGTGTGTGTGTGTGTGTGTATAAAGGCTCTAGTGAGGTGCACCCACCCCATTCAAGAACAGGCTGACAAGGGGTCAGATGCCCGGTGGGCAGTTCATGTTCACACCCAGGTCGAGGCTGGCTGGGTGGGTTGTGGGCGTGGGAGGCTGCCTCCTGTGAGAGTAGGGACAGTAGCTTCCCCCCAGGGTGCACCCCGTGTCCTGCAGGTATGGGTCCCTGTGCCAGATGTGGCGCTGTGCACACACCGTCTGGGTCTGATCTGGGAGCGGCAGGGGGGTGGGCAGGAAGACAGTGAGGACGGCTGGGCAGGGCTCTAACGGTCGGGGCTGGCTCCCGGGGTCTGTCTGTGCAGAGCACTAGTGACGATGAAATAGGAAGGAGGCTGGCGGACACCCGCTCCATCTCCCTGACCAGGAGAGTGACCGTACCGGGCTCTGCAGAAGCAGGGACTGGGGACTCCGGGGGAAGGCCGCTGACACTGCCTGCGTGCCTACACCACCGTGTGGTCCAGGAGCCAGAGCCCATGCAGGCCAAGCCTGAGGGTGAGAAGGCCGGGGCTGGGGCACGTGGGTGTCTGCGGGTGGGTCGGTGCCGGGCCCCAAGGGCAGGAGACCCCAGAGGCTGGTGTGGGGCCAGGAGCCAGGCCTGGGCTCAGAGCTCGCAGCGGGCGGACCGCAGTCAGGGAGATGTCCCGGTGAGGGTTCCTCCGTGGCTGCGGCTTCTCCGGGAGGCCCTGGGCTGAGCTCTGTCTCTGCAAAAGCACATGGAGAGACAGGCATGCTGGTGCGCTTTCCTCCTGTCATAGCCTCTCCGTCGGAGGAGCCAGAGCCGGCCCCACCTGCATCCACAGCTCCAGAGGTGGGGATGGTGCCTGCAGGGACTTCAGGAGGAGACCCGGAGCCAGCAGGTGACTGGGAACCTGCCCACAGCGAGGCTGACTCTGTCCGGGAAGAGCTGGGGTCTGCCCCTGTCCTGGGGCCTGCCTTTGCTATGGATCCTGCCCCTGACAACACCTGTGCCTCTGCTCTGGAATCAGCCCCTGCTCCTCCCCCTACTCCTCCTCCTGAGGAGCGCCCAGAGCCCCTTCTGGTGCCCACAGCCTTGCTCCACAAACAGTTACTCTTTGTTCTATCCCCCGACCCTGGCAACCTGCAGGAACGTTTTGTGCCCGACGTGTACATTTTTCCTTTCTGCTACATACTGATTTTGATTTTGTCTTTACATGTTCTGTATACTATTTATCATTCGTTTTAAAAATAAAATACTTGTTTTCAATTACACGCGTCATGAGTATAATTACACTCCCAGTGTTTACCCACCACATGACAGAACATTGCTGCAGGATATCTCCTTCCCCAAAGGAGACCCTGAACCCAAAGCCCTACCTGGCCATTTCTCTTCCAGCCCAGATGCTTGCACCCCTGAGCTGCTTTCTCTCTCCCTGGGGAGAAGGTGAAGATCGGGAGGTCGATGCAGGTCCCCTGGAGAGAAGGGTGACTGGGAACAGGGAGCAGCACCTATCCTGGGCAGCAGGTGCAGCCACACCTAGCCATGCCCGGCCTGGCACTCACTCCCGGCCACTCTGGCGCGGTCTTTCACGGATGTACCTTCGGGAGTGTTCAGCGCAATGGTGGGGGAAAGACCGGGAATGGAACAGCGCTAACGCCCTAGGACATGGTGGGATCCTCAGTCCCAGTCCTTATGGCAGAATGTCCTGTAGCTACTGTCCCAGAGTCATCGGGGGCACGAGATCTAGAAAGCACCTCCTGGGACCCCCTCCTGCCACCCTGCTCCTGGGAACATCAGAGTTGTTGAGGAAGTGGAGAGGATCCAGGGTGACAAGGGGCCAAGGAGAAGGAAGCACAGCACCGAGAGGACAGATGGACGTGCCCAGTGCCACCATCCCGGGCCCGGGCTGTGATGCCCTCCGACCTCACCCTAAATAATGGTTCCTGATGTGTGCACCTGGCTTCGGGGTTTCCCTCCTTCCCCCACTTACTCACCCTCCCATTCATCATCCCCCCACCCCCTGCTCCTTCCCCTCCACCCCTTTCCCCACTGCATCACCCACCCTGCCCCCCTCCCTCTCATGCTCCCTCCCTCCCTCTGACACTCCTCCCTTGTGCTCCTCTCTCCCTCTCAAGCCTGTCCTCCCCACCCTACCTTCCTCCTCCTCTCCACTTCTGCCCTCCCCCTCGCTGCCCCCCTCCCATCTCGGCCACCCCCTCCCCTGCCTTCCTCCTCTCCCCCTCCCTGTTGTCCCGCTCCATCTCCTTTCCCTCCCTTCTCCCCCTCCCTCTCTCATGCCCTCCTGCATTCAGCAGAGGATCTGGGGTCCGCAGGACCACTGGGGCTTCATCAGGGAGCACCCCCAGCCCACGTGGTCATGTCCACTGGGGGAGGTGATGGGGCAGGCCTCAGGGCTAGCCGTGGTGATGAGCACCAGGAATCTGCTCCTAAAACAGAGGCCCATTGCACAAAGAAAACAATGGAGAGACCCATGCTTAGCACTTCCTCTAGGAAAATCTAGTCCCCAAGATTGATGAAAAGTAAATACATCCTAGACTTCATGCACCATGAGTGCTAATGGCTCTATACTCCCTGATTCCTACAAGCAACAAAGAGTAAATCATCCAGCGATGACTGTGGGTTTGTGACACAATGTTTCTGACCAAATGACAGTGTTTCAACCAACATCTCCAGCGCCTCCGAGTGTTCCCAGGGTCTCTGCGAGCCTCTGATCCTTCCACCGACCTCCTTGGGAAGCTCTGTTCTGTCATGTTCCTTGTCTCCTGCCTCTCCTGTGAGCTTCTGGTGATCTATCTCCCCCCACCGGGACACCCTCGCCAGGATTTCCTGTGCCCCTTGGCTGGGTGCCCACATTGCACACTGGGCTCCAAGAGCCCCATGCTTTGTGCAGGCCTGTGTGCTCCCTCGGGGTCACTTGGCATCTCCCTTGCAGTGGCCTGCATCTTCCTGCACTGGGTCC
>NW_028134444.1:0-73000 GCF_964662115.1 Mustela nivalis | reverse complement strand
AAAGGAATGGACACAGTTTCCCAGGAGAGAGCAGGCACGGTCCTGTGGTATGTCTCCAGAGGACCGAGCCTAGAGGCTGTGTTTGCCAGGGCTGTGGGGACAGATGTCTGAAAAAGCAAACTTGGCTCAGCTAGTGGCCAAGGTAATGGCAGACCTTATCTCCAGTCCGTGAGGGGAGATCCTCTGGATATCAAAGGAGGGCAAGTGGGAGGCAGTCGCTCAGGCTTTTGTCTCTGGGTGTTGCGTTCACAGTGGCCGTTCAGGGTAGGGGTTGCTTCAGGGTCCGAGGCAGAGCCTTCCTCTCGGGGGATAGTCCAAGATCCAAGTGTTTGGGTTCATTCTGTGGGAAGGGAAAAGTACTGTTTTCTGCCACAGCGAACCCCCCAGGAGAGGGACTCTAGAGCACAGCAGTGGGTTCCCTCAACTGGAATACACACCATCAAGTTTGTCCTGGGTGCCTATGGGCAAGGCAAGCCACATATGCGGGCTCATGGTCCAGTCACTGAGAGGCGTTACTTGAATAAGGTACTCACGTTGAGGGTCACTATGTGTGTTTGTGCCCAAGGCGGCCCTCACGCATGGGCGTGGCCTCAGGGGCCATGCCGTTTTCTCCTACACTGAAGGTTTGACTCACTGCCAGCAGCAAATTTCTTGCCATGGGGATGAGGGGTTCTGACTTGTGCATCAGGTTGCCCCCTGTGCAGTGATTGGAGATAAGGTCTAGGTTCCGATGACTGAAAACCCAGGTTGGGAATGGATGGTGGCCTAAGGCAGTGGCGGGTCCAATGTGCTGGGTGTGCAGCCAGCTGTGTTGGAGTCTGTTGGAAGGTCTGGGCTCAGGGTATTTGCGACAGAGCATCAGTGTTTAAGGTAGCCTATGCAATTGGGGTGTTGCCATGGGCCAAGCAGTTTGATCCTCATTCAGGGTTTCTGGGCAGCACCATAGACAATGTTTTTCTCCTGGGAGGCAGGCAGAGTGCTTCATTGTGGCCCCAGAATTCCCAGTAGGGAGTGTTTGTGGGCCAGGAGTGTGAGGACGGATGTCTGAAAACACAAGCTAGGGTGAGGATTGGAGCCAAGGGCAGAGCAGGCCCACTCTGCAGAGGCTGAATCAAAATCTTCTGCATCTGAAGTCAGGCTGAGTATCAGACGTTTGCTGAGGCTGGAGTATGTGTCCATGATGGCACCTTCATGAAGCAGGGGCCTCATGAGGCCAAGGAAGTTTTCCCACGCTGAGTTTGGAGGTTTCCCCAAACCACAAGGTTTCCTTCTGCGGGACATTCGAGTCCTGTTGCATGGCTCCAGGACATACCATACGGAAGGACTGGAGAGCAGGGTTCGAAGGATGGATCCCTGTACAGCATGCCTCGCATTCCCATTGGCCATTAGCGACAAGATATGTTTGATCTGCTGCCTCTGGGGCACACTAACCAGGGGGCAGAGTTGAAATGGCCTCTCCTGAGGATGCGTCATAATATGCGTTTGGGTCCATGGAGACCTTGGAATGTGCTGGTTGTTCAGTGGCCCTGCGAAACTCTCCTAACTGAAGGGTTTGATACATCCCCAGTAAGAAAGCTCCCCATGTGGAGACGAGAGAGGTTTGGTTGGGTGCCTCGGAAAAGCCCCATGTGCTGGTCTACGAAAACAGTCCTCTGAGGACGGACACATGGAAACCAAAGCTAAGGTTCAGATTAGGCCCTGGGGCCTGTCCATTTCAACCTTCTGTCTCTGGGGACACTCAATGAGAGTCTAAGTGGAGATAGTTGCTCCGCTGGTGTCAGAGAGCCCCTCTTTGTCCAGGGTGGCCTACACTATTGATGGCCTCAGGGGCCGTGGAGCTTTTCCCTAACCTGTTGTGTTGTGGTCAATGGATTGGGCACACTTTCCTTGGAGAGGGCAGGCACAATCGTTCGCTGTGGCTCCAGAGGCCCTAGCCTGGAGGTTTGTGGGTCCAGGCTGTGGGCACAGAAGTCTGAAAACACAAACTCAGCTTATGAGTGGAGCCTAGGGTATGGCAGGCCGGATGTACAGCCCGAGAGGGAGCTCCTGGGACTCTGAAATAAGGGCGAGTGGGAGGCGTTCCTTCAGGCTTTTGTCTCTGTATGTTGTGTCCGGGATAGCCGTGGATTGGAGGGGTGGCCTCAGGGACTGTGGACGAGTATCCTTCTCTGGGGATTTGTCCCAGCTCCCAAGAGTTTGGGGTCATTTTGTGGGAAGGATGGTCCTGTTTTCTGGCTCATGTGTCTCTCCAAGAAAGGGATTCCAGAGCAGAGCCCCAGGTACGGTCGGGGCGACTGGAAAACTCAAACCATGGTGAGGATTGGGTGCATAGGGGCTTGGCAAGCCCCATATGCGGGCTCTTGGTCCAGGCCCTGACAGGCCTTTCTTTGACATGGGGCTCATGCTGAGGGTCACAGTGTGAATTTGTGCCCAAGCAGCACTCACGTTTGGGCGTGGCATCAGGGGCCATGAAGGTTTCTCCCAACTTGAAGGTGTGACTCCATGCCAAAAGCAAGCTTGACAGCCATGGGGAAAAAGGAGTTCTGTTTTGT
Source organism: Mustela nivalis (assembly GCF_964662115.1). NCBI lineage: Eukaryota > Metazoa > Chordata > Mammalia > Carnivora > Mustelidae > Mustela > Mustela nivalis. The sequence continues at coordinate 70,448 of NW_028134444.1, read as the reverse complement.
GCTTGCGATACCCAGCTGTGTGGAGAATTGATATAATGTCTAGGATCAGATATCTGAAAACCAAGGTTAGGAAGAGGTGACGGCATAAGACCATGGCATGTCCGAAGTGCTGGGTGTGCGGCCAGCTGTCTCCTTGTCTGTCTTGACGTCTAGCTTCAGGCTGTGTCAGACAGAGCATGAGTGCACAGAGCAGCCTATCCAGTTCGGGTACCGTCGAGGCCCAAGCAGGTTGATCCTCATCTGGGTTTTCTGGAGAGCCCTACAGGGAAACGTTTTTCTTCCGTTGGACAGACAATGGGCTGGGTTGTGGTTCTGGAGTTCCTAGATCGAAGGGCTTGTTTGCCAGGAGTGTGAGGAAGGAAGTCTGAAAACACAAGCTAGCGTGAGGTTTGGGACCGAGGGCACGGCAGGCCCACTCTGCAGAGGCTGAATCGAGATCTCCTGCACTGAGGTCATGTCAACTATGAGACGTGCCTCAGGCTAGAGTTTTTGTCCAGCATGGCCTCTTCCTGAAGGGTGTGGGGGCTTCATGAGGCCAGGGAGGTTTGCCTACGATGGGATTTGTGAACCAAACCTCAAGGTTTCCTTCTTCACGACAGTCGAGTCCTATTGGATGGTTCCAGGAGGCCCCATACGGAAAGACTCGAGAGCAGGTGTCTAAGCATGGATGCCTGGGAACGCCACCTCATATTCCCACTCTTTAGTCAGGACAAGGCAGGCTCAATCTGCGGGCTCCTGGGTGAGCTACCCAGAGGGGAGAGTTGAAATGGACTCTCCTGAAGATGAGTCCTACTGTGGCTTGGTGGCCTGGGAGACCTTGGAATGTGGAGGTGGCTCACGGACCTGCAGGATTCTCCAAGCTGAGGTGTTTCACACGGCTCCAACTAGGGAGCTTCCCATGTGGAGACGAGAGGAGTTCTGTTCAGTGCCTCAGGAAAGCCCCATATCCTGTTCTTCGAAGCAAAGCCTCTGAGGAGTGACACCTGGAAACCAAAGCAAGAGTTGAGATTAGGGCCTAAGGGCCTGTCCCGCTCAACCTTCTATCTCTGTTGACATCTGTGTGCATGCCTTCGTGGAGGTTGCTGCTCAGCTTATGTCCGAATGCCCTTGTGTGTCCGGGAGGCTCCCAGTAGTGGGATGTCCTCGGGGGCCTTGAGGTTTCTCATATTCTGGAGGTGTGTGGCCAAAGGAATGGACACAGTTTCCCAGGAGAGAGCAGGCACGGTCCTGTGGTATGTCTCCAGAGGACCGAGCCTAGAGGCTGTGTTTGCCAGGGCTGTGGGGACAGATGTCTGAAAAAGCAAACTTGGCTCAGCTAGTGGCCAAGGTAATGGCAGACCTTATCTCCAGTCCGTGAGGGGAGATCCTCTGGATATCAAAGGAGGGCAAGTGGGAGGCAGTCGCTCAGGCTTTTGTCTCTGGGTGTTGCGTTCACAGTGGCCGTTCAGGGTAGGGGTTGCTTCAGGGTCCGAGGCAGAGCCTTCCTCTCGGGGGATAGTCCAAGATCCAAGTGTTTGGGTTCATTCTGTGGGAAGGGAAAAGTACTGTTTTCTGCCACAGCGAACCCCCCAGGAGAGGGACTCTAGAGCACAGCAGTGGGTTCCCTCAACTGGAATACACACCATCAAGTTTGTCCTGGGTGCCTATGGGCAAGGCAAGCCACATATGCGGGCTCATGGTCCAGTCACTGAGAGGCGTTACTTGAATAAGGTACTCACGTTGAGGGTCACTATGTGTGTTTGTGCCCAAGGCGGCCCTCACGCATGGGCGTGGCCTCAGGGGCCATGCCGTTTTCTCCTACACTGAAGGTTTGACTCACTGCCAGCAGCAAATTTCTTGCCATGGGGATGAGGGGTTCTGACTTGTGCATCAGGTTGCCCCCTGTGCAGTGATTGGAGATAAGGTCTAGGTTCCGATGACTGAAAACCCAGGTTGGGAATGGATGGTGGCCTAAGGCAGTGGCGGGTCCAATGTGCTGGGTGTGCAGCCAGCTGTGTTGGAGTCTGTTGGAAGGTCTGGGCTCAGGGTATTTGCGACAGAGCATCAGTGTTTAAGGTAGCCTATGCAATTGGGGTGTTGCCATGGGCCAAGCAGTTTGATCCTCATTCAGGGTTTCTGGGCAGCACCATAGACAATGTTTTTCTCCTGGGAGGCAGGCAGAGTGCTTCATTGTGGCCCCAGAATTCCCAGTAGGGAGTGTTTGTGGGCCAGGAGTGTGAGGACGGATGTCTGAAAACACAAGCTAGGGTGAGGATTGGAGCCAAGGGCAGAGCAGGCCCACTCTGCAGAGGCTGAATCAAAATCTTCTGCATCTGAAGTCAGGCTGAGTATCAGACGTTTGCTGAGGCTGGAGTATGTGTCCATGATGGCACCTTCATGAAGCAGGGGCCTCATGAGGCCAAGGAAGTTTTCCCACGCTGAGTTTGGAGGTTTCCCCAAACCACAAGGTTTCCTTCTGCGGGACATTCGAGTCCTGTTGCATGGCTCCAGGACATACCATACGGAAGGACTGGAGAGCAGGGTTCGAAGGATGGATCCCTGTACAGCATGCCTCGCATTCCCATTGGCCATTAGCGACAAGATATGTTTGATCTGCTGCCTCTGGGGCACACTAACCAGGGGGCAGAGTTGAAATGGCCTCTCCTGAGGATGCGTCATAATATGCGTTTGGGTCCATGGAGACCTTGGAATGTGCTGGTTGTTCAGTGGCCCTGCGAAACTCTCCTAACTGAAGGGTTTGATACATCCCCAGTAAGAAAGCTCCCCATGTGGAGACGAGAGAGGTTTGGTTGGGTGCCTCGGAAAAGCCCCATGTGCTGGTCTACGAAAACAGTCCTCTGAGGACGGACACATGGAAACCAAAGCTAAGGTTCAGATTAGGCCCTGGGGCCTGTCCATTTCAACCTTCTGTCTCTGGGGACACTCAATGAGAGTCTAAGTGGAGATAGTTGCTCCGCTGGTGTCAGAGAGCCCCTCTTTGTCCAGGGTGGCCTACACTATTGATGGCCTCAGGGGCCGTGGAGCTTTTCCCTAACCTGTTGTGTTGTGGTCAATGGATTGGGCACACTTTCCTTGGAGAGGGCAGGCACAATCGTTCGCTGTGGCTCCAGAGGCCCTAGCCTGGAGGTTTGTGGGTCCAGGCTGTGGGCACAGAAGTCTGAAAACACAAACTCAGCTTATGAGTGGAGCCTAGGGTATGGCAGGCCGGATGTACAGCCCGAGAGGGAGCTCCTGGGACTCTGAAATAAGGGCGAGTGGGAGGCGTTCCTTCAGGCTTTTGTCTCTGTATGTTGTGTCCGGGATAGCCGTGGATTGGAGGGGTGGCCTCAGGGACTGTGGACGAGTATCCTTCTCTGGGGATTTGTCCCAGCTCCCAAGAGTTTGGGGTCATTTTGTGGGAAGGATGGTCCTGTTTTCTGGCTCATGTGTCTCTCCAAGAAAGGGATTCCAGAGCAGAGCCCCAGGTACGGTCGGGGCGACTGGAAAACTCAAACCATGGTGAGGATTGGGTGCATAGGGGCTTGGCAAGCCCCATATGCGGGCTCTTGGTCCAGGCCCTGACAGGCCTTTCTTTGACATGGGGCTCATGCTGAGGGTCACAGTGTGAATTTGTGCCCAAGCAGCACTCACGTTTGGGCGTGGCATCAGGGGCCATGAAGGTTTCTCCCAACTTGAAGGTGTGACTCCATGCCAAAAGCAAGCTTGACAGCCATGGGGAAAAAGGAGTTCTGTTTTGTGCTTGCGATACCCAGCTGTGTGGAGAATTGATATAATGTCTAGGATCAGATATCTGAAAACCAAGGTTAGGAAGAGGTGACGGCATAAGACCATGGCATGTCCGAAGTGCTGGGTGTGCGGCCAGCTGTCTCCTTGTCTGTCTGGACGTCTAGCTTCAGGCTGTGTCAGACAGAGCATGAGTGCACAGAGCAGCCTATCCAGTTCGGGTACCGTCGAGGCCCAAGCAGGTTGATCCTCATCTGGGTTTTCTGGAGAGCCCTACAGGGAAACGTTTTTCTTCCGTTGGACAGACAATGGGCTGGGTTGTGGTTCTGGAGTTCCTAGATCGAAGGGCTTGTTTGCCAGGAGTGTGAGGAAGGAAGTCTGAAAACACAAGCTAGCGTGAGGTTTGGGACCGAGGGCACGGCAGGCCCACTCTGCAGAGGCTGAATCGAGATCTCCTGCACTGAGGTCATGTCAACTATGAGACGTGCCTCAGGCTAGAGTTTTTGTCCAGCATGGCCTCTTCCTGAAGGGTGTGGGGGCTTCATGAGGCCAGGGAGGTTTGCCTACGATGGGATTTGTGAACCAAACCTCAAGGTTTCCTTCTTCACGACAGTCGAGTCCTATTGGATGGTTCCAGGAGGCCCCATACGGAAAGACTCGAGAGCAGGTGTCTAAGCATGGATGCCTGGGAACGCCACCTCATATTCCCACTCTTTAGTCAGGACAAGGCAGGCTCAATCTGCGGGCTCCTGGGTGAGCTACCCAGAGGGGAGAGTTGAAATGGACTCTCCTGAAGATGAGTCCTACTGTGGCTTGGTGGCCTGGGAGACCTTGGAATGTGGAGGTGGCTCACGGACCTGCAGGATTCTCCAAGCTGAGGTGTTTCACACGGCTCCAACTAGGGAGCTTCCCATGTGGAGACGAGAGGAGTTCTGTTCAGTGCCTCAGGAAAGCCCCATATCCTGTTCTTCGAAGCAAAGCCTCTGAGGAGTGACACCTGGAAACCAAAGCAAGAGTTGAGATTAGGGCCTAAGGGCCTGTCCCGCTCAACCTTCTATCTCTGTTGACATCTGTGTGCATGCCTTCGTGGAGGTTGCTGCTCAGCTTATGTCCGAATGCCCTTGTGTGTCCGGGAGGCTCCCAGTAGTGGGATGTCCTCGGGGGCCTTGAGGTTTCTCATATTCTGGAGGTGTGTGGCCAAAGGAATGGACACAGTTTCCCAGGAGAGAGCAGGCACGGTCCTGTGGTATGTCTCCAGAGGACCGAGCCTAGAGGCTGTGTTTGCCAGGGCTGTGGGGACAGATGTCTGAAAAAGCAAACTTGGCTCAGCTAGTGGCCAAGGTAATGGCAGACCTTATCTCCAGTCCGTGAGGGGAGATCCTCTGGATATCAAAGGAGGGCAAGTGGGAGGCAGTCGCTCAGGCTTTTGTCTCTGGGTGTTGCGTTCACAGTGGCCGTTCAGGGTAGGGGTTGCTTCAGGGTCCGAGGCAGAGCCTTCCTCTCGGGGGATAGTCCAAGATCCAAGTGTTTGGGTTCATTCTGTGGGAAGGGAAAAGTACTGTTTTCTGCCACAGCGAACCCCCCAGGAGAGGGACTCTAGAGCACAGCAGTGGGTTCCCTCAACTGGAATACACACCATCAAGTTTGTCCTGGGTGCCTATGGGCAAGGCAAGCCACATATGCGGGCTCATGGTCCAGTCACTGAGAGGCGTTACTTGAATAAGGTACTCACGTTGAGGGTCACTATGTGTGTTTGTGCCCAAGGCGGCCCTCACGCATGGGCGTGGCCTCAGGGGCCATGCCGTTTTCTCCTACACTGAAGGTTTGACTCACTGCCAGCAGCAAATTTCTTGCCATGGGGATGAGGGGTTCTGACTTGTGCATCAGGTTGCCCCCTGTGCAGTGATTGGAGATAAGGTCTAGGTTCCGATGACTGAAAACCCAGGTTGGGAATGGATGGTGGCCTAAGGCAGTGGCGGGTCCAATGTGCTGGGTGTGCAGCCAGCTGTGTTGGAGTCTGTTGGAAGGTCTGGGCTCAGGGTATTTGCGACAGAGCATCAGTGTTTAAGGTAGCCTATGCAATTGGGGTGTTGCCATGGGCCAAGCAGTTTGATCCTCATTCAGGGTTTCTGGGCAGCACCATAGACAATGTTTTTCTCCTGGGAGGCAGGCAGAGTGCTTCATTGTGGCCCCAGAATTCCCAGTAGGGAGTGTTTGTGGGCCAGGAGTGTGAGGACGGATGTCTGAAAACACAAGCTAGGGTGAGGATTGGAGCCAAGGGCAGAGCAGGCCCACTCTGCAGAGGCTGAATCAAAATCTTCTGCATCTGAAGTCAGGCTGAGTATCAGACGTTTGCTGAGGCTGGAGTATGTGTCCATGATGGCACCTTCATGAAGCAGGGGCCTCATGAGGCCAAGGAAGTTTTCCCACGCTGAGTTTGGAGGTTTCCCCAAACCACAAGGTTTCCTTCTGCGGGACATTCGAGTCCTGTTGCATGGCTCCAGGACATACCATACGGAAGGACTGGAGAGCAGGGTTCGAAGGATGGATCCCTGTACAGCATGCCTCGCATTCCCATTGGCCATTAGCGACAAGATATGTTTGATCTGCTGCCTCTGGGGCACACTAACCAGGGGGCAGAGTTGAAATGGCCTCTCCTGAGGATGCGTCATAATATGCGTTTGGGTCCATGGAGACCTTGGAATGTGCTGGTTGTTCAGTGGCCCTGCGAAACTCTCCTAACTGAAGGGTTTGATACATCCCCAGTAAGAAAGCTCCCCATGTGGAGACGAGAGAGGTTTGGTTGGGTGCCTCGGAAAAGCCCCATGTGCTGGTCTACGAAAACAGTCCTCTGAGGACGGACACATGGAAACCAAAGCTAAGGTTCAGATTAGGCCCTGGGGCCTGTCCATTTCAACCTTCTGTCTCTGGGGACACTCAATGAGAGTCTAAGTGGAGATAGTTGCTCCGCTGGTGTCAGAGAGCCCCTCTTTGTCCAGGGTGGCCTACACTATTGATGGCCTCAGGGGCCGTGGAGCTTTTCCCTAACCTGTTGTGTTGTGGTCAATGGATTGGGCACACTTTCCTTGGAGAGGGCAGGCACAATCGTTCGCTGTGGCTCCAGAGGCCCTAGCCTGGAGGTTTGTGGGTCCAGGCTGTGGGCACAGAAGTCTGAAAACACAAACTCAGCTTATGAGTGGAGCCTAGGGTATGGCAGGCCGGATGTACAGCCCGAGAGGGAGCTCCTGGGACTCTGAAATAAGGGCGAGTGGGAGGCGTTCCTTCAGGCTTTTGTCTCTGTATGTTGTGTCCGGGATAGCCGTGGATTGGAGGGGTGGCCTCAGGGACTGTGGACGAGTATCCTTCTCTGGGGATTTGTCCCAGCTCCCAAGAGTTTGGGGTCATTTTGTGGGAAGGATGGTCCTGTTTTCTGGCTCATGTGTCTCTCCAAGAAAGGGATTCCAGAGCAGAGCCCCAGGTACGGTCGGGGCGACTGGAAAACTCAAACCATGGTGAGGATTGGGTGCATAGGGGCTTGGCAAGCCCCATATGCGGGCTCTTGGTCCAGGCCCTGACAGGCCTTTCTTTGACATGGGGCTCATGCTGAGGGTCACAGTGTGAATTTGTGCCCAAGCAGCACTCACGTTTGGGCGTGGCATCAGGGGCCATGAAGGTTTCTCCCAACTTGAAGGTGTGACTCCACGCCAAAAGCAAGCTTGACAGCCATGGGGAAAAAGGAGTTCTGTTTTGTGCTTGCGATACCCAGCTGTGTGGAGAATTGATATAATGTCTAGGATCAGATATCTGAAAACCAAGGTTAGGAAGAGGTGACGGCATAAGACCATGGCATGTCCGAAGTGCTGGGTGTGCGGCCAGCTGTCTCCTTGTCTGTCTGGACGTCTAGCTTCAGGCTGTGTCAGACAGAGCATGAGTGCACAGAGCAGCCTATCCAGTTCGGGTACCGTCGAGGCCCAAGCAGGTTGATCCTCATCTGGGTTTTCTGGAGAGCCCTACAGGGAAACGTTTTTCTTCCGTTGGACAGACAATGGGCTGGGTTGTGGTTCTGGAGTTCCTAGATCGAAGGGCTTGTTTGCCAGGAGTGTGAGGAAGGAAGTCTGAAAACACAAGCTAGCGTGAGGTTTGGGACCGAGGGCACGGCAGGCCCACTCTGCAGAGGCTGAATCGAGATCTCCTGCACTGAGGTCATGTCAACTATGAGACGTGCCTCAGGCTAGAGTTTTTGTCCAGCATGGCCTCTTCCTGAAGGGTGTGGGGGCTTCATGAGGCCAGGGAGGTTTGCCTACGATGGGATTTGTGAACCAAACCTCAAGGTTTCCTTCTTCACGACAGTCGAGTCCTATTGGATGGTTCCAGGAGGCCCCATACGGAAAGACTCGAGAGCAGGTGTCTAAGCATGGATGCCTGGGAACGCCACCTCATATTCCCACTCTTTAGTCAGGACAAGGCAGGCTCAATCTGCGGGCTCCTGGGTGAGCTACCCAGAGGGGAGAGTTGAAATGGACTCTCCTGAAGATGAGTCCTACTGTGGCTTGGTGGCCTGGGAGACCTTGGAATGTGGAGGTGGCTCACGGACCTGCAGGATTCTCCAAGCTGAGGTGTTTCACACGGCTCCAACTAGGGAGCTTCCCATGTGGAGACGAGAGGAGTTCTGTTCAGTGCCTCAGGAAAGCCCCATATCCTGTTCTTCGAAGCAAAGCCTCTGAGGAGTGACACCTGGAAACCAAAGCAAGAGTTGAGATTAGGGCCTAAGGGCCTGTCCCGCTCAACCTTCTATCTCTGTTGACATCTGTGTGCATGCCTTCGTGGAGGTTGCTGCTCAGCTTATGTCCGAATGCCCTTGTGTGTCCGGGAGGCTCCCAGTAGTGGGATGTCCTCGGGGGCCTTGAGGTTTCTCATATTCTGGAGGTGTGTGGCCAAAGGAATGGACACAGTTTCCCAGGAGAGAGCAGGCACGGTCCTGTGGTATGTCTCCAGAGGACCGAGCCTAGAGGCTGTGTTTGCCAGGGCTGTGGGGACAGATGTCTGAAAAAGCAAACTTGGCTCAGCTAGTGGCCAAGGTAATGGCAGACCTTATCTCCAGTCCGTGAGGGGAGATCCTCTGGATATCAAAGGAGGGCAAGTGGGAGGCAGTCGCTCAGGCTTTTGTCTCTGGGTGTTGCGTTCACAGTGGCCGTTCAGGGTAGGGGTTGCTTCAGGGTCCGAGGCAGAGCCTTCCTCTCGGGGGATAGTCCAAGATCCAAGTGTTTGGGTTCATTCTGTGGGAAGGGAAAAGTACTGTTTTCTGCCACAGCGAACCCCCCAGGAGAGGGACTCTAGAGCACAGCAGTGGGTTCCCTCAACTGGAATACACACCATCAAGTTTGTCCTGGGTGCCTATGGGCAAGGCAAGCCACATATGCGGGCTCATGGTCCAGTCACTGAGAGGCGTTACTTGAATAAGGTACTCACGTTGAGGGTCACTATGTGTGTTTGTGCCCAAGGCGGCCCTCACGCATGGGCGTGGCCTCAGGGGCCATGCCGTTTTCTCCTACACTGAAGGTTTGACTCACTGCCAGCAGCAAATTTCTTGCCATGGGGATGAGGGGTTCTGACTTGTGCATCAGGTTGCCCCCTGTGCAGTGATTGGAGATAAGGTCTAGGTTCCGATGACTGAAAACCCAGGTTGGGAATGGATGGTGGCCTAAGGCAGTGGCGGGTCCAATGTGCTGGGTGTGCAGCCAGCTGTGTTGGAGTCTGTTGGAAGGTCTGGGCTCAGGGTATTTGCGACAGAGCATCAGTGTTTAAGGTAGCCTATGCAATTGGGGTGTTGCCATGGGCCAAGCAGTTTGATCCTCATTCAGGGTTTCTGGGCAGCACCATAGACAATGTTTTTCTCCTGGGAGGCAGGCAGAGTGCTTCATTGTGGCCCCAGAATTCCCAGTAGGGAGTGTTTGTGGGCCAGGAGTGTGAGGACGGATGTCTGAAAACACAAGCTAGGGTGAGGATTGGAGCCAAGGGCAGAGCAGGCCCACTCTGCAGAGGCTGAATCAAAATCTTCTGCATCTGAAGTCAGGCTGAGTATCAGACGTTTGCTGAGGCTGGAGTATGTGTCCATGATGGCACCTTCATGAAGCAGGGGCCTCATGAGGCCAAGGAAGTTTTCCCACGCTGAGTTTGGAGGTTTCCCCAAACCACAAGGTTTCCTTCTGCGGGACATTCGAGTCCTGTTGCATGGCTCCAGGACATACCATACGGAAGGACTGGAGAGCAGGGTTCGAAGGATGGATCCCTGTACAGCATGCCTCGCATTCCCATTGGCCATTAGCGACAAGATATGTTTGATCTGCTGCCTCTGGGGCACACTAACCAGGGGGCAGAGTTGAAATGGCCTCTCCTGAGGATGCGTCATAATATGCGTTTGGGTCCATGGAGACCTTGGAATGTGCTGGTTGTTCAGTGGCCCTGCGAAACTCTCCTAACTGAAGGGTTTGATACATCCCCAGTAAGAAAGCTCCCCATGTGGAGACGAGAGAGGTTTGGTTGGGTGCCTCGGAAAAGCCCCATGTGCTGGTCTACGAAAACAGTCCTCTGAGGACGGACACATGGAAACCAAAGCTAAGGTTCAGATTAGGCCCTGGGGCCTGTCCATTTCAACCTTCTGTCTCTGGGGACACTCAATGAGAGTCTAAGTGGAGATAGTTGCTCCGCTGGTGTCAGAGAGCCCCTCTTTGTCCAGGGTGGCCTACACTATTGATGGCCTCAGGGGCCGTGGAGCTTTTCCCTAACCTGTTGTGTTGTGGTCAATGGATTGGGCACACTTTCCTTGGAGAGGGCAGGCACAATCGTTCGCTGTGGCTCCAGAGGCCCTAGCCTGGAGGTTTGTGGGTCCAGGCTGTGGGCACAGAAGTCTGAAAACACAAACTCAGCTTATGAGTGGAGCCTAGGGTATGGCAGGCCGGATGTACAGCCCGAGAGGGAGCTCCTGGGACTCTGAAATAAGGGCGAGTGGGAGGCGTTCCTTCAGGCTTTTGTCTCTGTATGTTGTGTCCGGGATAGCCGTGGATTGGAGGGGTGGCCTCAGGGACTGTGGACGAGTATCCTTCTCTGGGGATTTGTCCCAGCTCCCAAGAGTTTGGGGTCATTTTGTGGGAAGGATGGTCCTGTTTTCTGGCTCATGTGTCTCTCCAAGAAAGGGATTCCAGAGCAGAGCCCCAGGTACGGTCGGGGCGACTGGAAAACTCAAACCATGGTGAGGATTGGGTGCATAGGGGCTTGGCAAGCCCCATATGCGGGCTCTTGGTCCAGGCCCTGACAGGCCTTTCTTTGACATGGGGCTCATGCTGAGGGTCACAGTGTGAATTTGTGCCCAAGCAGCACTCACGTTTGGGCGTGGCATCAGGGGCCATGAAGGTTTCTCCCAACTTGAAGGTGTGACTCCACGCCAAAAGCAAGCTTGACAGCCATGGGGAAAAAGGAGTTCTGTTTTGTGCTTGCGATACCCAGCTGTGTGGAGAATTGATATAATGTCTAGGATCAGATATCTGAAAACCAAGGTTAGGAAGAGGTGACGGCATAAGACCATGGCATGTCCGAAGTGCTGGGTGTGCGGCCAGCTGTCTCCTTGTCTGTCTGGACGTCTAGCTTCAGGCTGTGTCAGACAGAGCATGAGTGCACAGAGCAGCCTATCCAGTTCGGGTACCGTCGAGGCCCAAGCAGGTTGATCCTCATCTGGGTTTTCTGGAGAGCCCTACAGGGAAACGTTTTTCTTCCGTTGGACAGACAATGGGCTGGGTTGTGGTTCTGGAGTTCCTAGATCGAAGGGCTTGTTTGCCAGGAGTGTGAGGAAGGAAGTCTGAAAACACAAGCTAGCGTGAGGTTTGGGACCGAGGGCACGGCAGGCCCACTCTGCAGAGGCTGAATCGAGATCTCCTGCACTGAGGTCATGTCAACTATGAGACGTGCCTCAGGCTAGAGTTTTTGTCCAGCATGGCCTCTTCCTGAAGGGTGTGGGGGCTTCATGAGGCCAGGGAGGTTTGCCTACGATGGGATTTGTGAACCAAACCTCAAGGTTTCCTTCTTCACGACAGTCGAGTCCTATTGGATGGTTCCAGGAGGCCCCATACGGAAAGACTCGAGAGCAGGTGTCTAAGCATGGATGCCTGGGAACGCCACCTCATATTCCCACTCTTTAGTCAGGACAAGGCAGGCTCAATCTGCGGGCTCCTGGGTGAGCTACCCAGAGGGGAGAGTTGAAATGGACTCTCCTGAAGATGAGTCCTACTGTGGCTTGGTGGCCTGGGAGACCTTGGAATGTGGAGGTGGCTCACGGACCTGCAGGATTCTCCAAGCTGAGGTGTTTCACACGGCTCCAACTAGGGAGCTTCCCATGTGGAGACGAGAGGAGTTCTGTTCAGTGCCTCAGGAAAGCCCCATATCCTGTTCTTCGAAGCAAAGCCTCTGAGGAGTGACACCTGGAAACCAAAGCAAGAGTTGAGATTAGGGCCTAAGGGCCTGTCCCGCTCAACCTTCTATCTCTGTTGACATCTGTGTGCATGCCTTCGTGGAGGTTGCTGCTCAGCTTATGTCCGAATGCCCTTGTGTGTCCGGGAGGCTCCCAGTAGTGGGATGTCCTCGGGGGCCTTGAGGTTTCTCATATTCTGGAGGTGTGTGGCCAAAGGAATGGACACAGTTTCCCAGGAGAGAGCAGGCACGGTCCTGTGGTATGTCTCCAGAGGACCGAGCCTAGAGGCTGTGTTTGCCAGGGCTGTGGGGACAGATGTCTGAAAAAGCAAACTTGGCTCAGCTAGTGGCCAAGGTAATGGCAGACCTTATCTCCAGTCCGTGAGGGGAGATCCTCTGGATATCAAAGGAGGGCAAGTGGGAGGCAGTCGCTCAGGCTTTTGTCTCTGGGTGTTGCGTTCACAGTGGCCGTTCAGGGTAGGGGTTGCTTCAGGGTCCGAGGCAGAGCCTTCCTCTCGGGGGATAGTCCAAGATCCAAGTGTTTGGGTTCATTCTGTGGGAAGGGAAAAGTACTGTTTTCTGCCACAGCGAACCCCCCAGGAGAGGGACTCTAGAGCACAGCAGTGGGTTCCCTCAACTGGAATACACACCATCAAGTTTGTCCTGGGTGCCTATGGGCAAGGCAAGCCACATATGCGGGCTCATGGTCCAGTCACTGAGAGGCGTTACTTGAATAAGGTACTCACGTTGAGGGTCACTATGTGTGTTTGTGCCCAAGGCGGCCCTCACGCATGGGCGTGGCCTCAGGGGCCATGCCGTTTTCTCCTACACTGAAGGTTTGACTCACTGCCAGCAGCAAATTTCTTGCCATGGGGATGAGGGGTTCTGACTTGTGCATCAGGTTGCCCCCTGTGCAGTGATTGGAGATAAGGTCTAGGTTCCGATGACTGAAAACCCAGGTTGGGAATGGATGGTGGCCTAAGGCAGTGGCGGGTCCAATGTGCTGGGTGTGCAGCCAGCTGTGTTGGAGTCTGTTGGAAGGTCTGGGCTCAGGGTATTTGCGACAGAGCATCAGTGTTTAAGGTAGCCTATGCAATTGGGGTGTTGCCATGGGCCAAGCAGTTTGATCCTCATTCAGGGTTTCTGGGCAGCACCATAGACAATGTTTTTCTCCTGGGAGGCAGGCAGAGTGCTTCATTGTGGCCCCAGAATTCCCAGTAGGGAGTGTTTGTGGGCCAGGAGTGTGAGGACGGATGTCTGAAAACACAAGCTAGGGTGAGGATTGGAGCCAAGGGCAGAGCAGGCCCACTCTGCAGAGGCTGAATCAAAATCTTCTGCATCTGAAGTCAGGCTGAGTATCAGACGTTTGCTGAGGCTGGAGTATGTGTCCATGATGGCACCTTCATGAAGCAGGGGCCTCATGAGGCCAAGGAAGTTTTCCCACGCTGAGTTTGGAGGTTTCCCCAAACCACAAGGTTTCCTTCTGCGGGACATTCGAGTCCTGTTGCATGGCTCCAGGACATACCATACGGAAGGACTGGAGAGCAGGGTTCGAAGGATGGATCCCTGTACAGCATGCCTCGCATTCCCATTGGCCATTAGCGACAAGATATGTTTGATCTGCTGCCTCTGGGGCACACTAACCAGGGGGCAGAGTTGAAATGGCCTCTCCTGAGGATGCGTCATAATATGCGTTTGGGTCCATGGAGACCTTGGAATGTGCTGGTTGTTCAGTGGCCCTGCGAAACTCTCCTAACTGAAGGGTTTGATACATCCCCAGTAAGAAAGCTCCCCATGTGGAGACGAGAGAGGTTTGGTTGGGTGCCTCGGAAAAGCCCCATGTGCTGGTCTACGAAAACAGTCCTCTGAGGACGGACACATGGAAACCAAAGCTAAGGTTCAGATTAGGCCCTGGGGCCTGTCCATTTCAACCTTCTGTCTCTGGGGACACTCAATGAGAGTCTAAGTGGAGATAGTTGCTCCGCTGGTGTCAGAGAGCCCCTCTTTGTCCAGGGTGGCCTACACTATTGATGGCCTCAGGGGCCGTGGAGCTTTTCCCTAACCTGTTGTGTTGTGGTCAATGGATTGGGCACACTTTCCTTGGAGAGGGCAGGCACAATCGTTCGCTGTGGCTCCAGAGGCCCTAGCCTGGAGGTTTGTGGGTCCAGGCTGTGGGCACAGAAGTCTGAAAACACAAACTCAGCTTATGAGTGGAGCCTAGGGTATGGCAGGCCGGATGTACAGCCCGAGAGGGAGCTCCTGGGACTCTGAAATAAGGGCGAGTGGGAGGCGTTCCTTCAGGCTTTTGTCTCTGTATGTTGTGTCCGGGATAGCCGTGGATTGGAGGGGTGGCCTCAGGGACTGTGGACGAGTATCCTTCTCTGGGGATTTGTCCCAGCTCCCAAGAGTTTGGGGTCATTTTGTGGGAAGGATGGTCCTGTTTTCTGGCTCATGTGTCTCTCCAAGAAAGGGATTCCAGAGCAGAGCCCCAGGTACGGTCGGGGCGACTGGAAAACTCAAACCATGGTGAGGATTGGGTGCATAGGGGCTTGGCAAGCCCCATATGCGGGCTCTTGGTCCAGGCCCTGACAGGCCTTTCTTTGACATGGGGCTCATGCTGAGGGTCACAGTGTGAATTTGTGCCCAAGCAGCACTCACGTTTGGGCGTGGCATCAGGGGCCATGAAGGTTTCTCCCAACTTGAAGGTGTGACTCCACGCCAAAAGCAAGCTTGACAGCCATGGGGAAAAAGGAGTTCTGTTTTGTGCTTGCGATACCCAGCTGTGTGGAGAATTGATATAATGTCTAGGATCAGATATCTGAAAACCAAGGTTAGGAAGAGGTGACGGCATAAGACCATGGCATGTCCGAAGTGCTGGGTGTGCGGCCAGCTGTCTCCTTGTCTGTCTGGACGTCTAGCTTCAGGCTGTGTCAGACAGAGCATGAGTGCACAGAGCAGCCTATCCAGTTCGGGTACCGTCGAGGCCCAAGCAGGTTGATCCTCATCTGGGTTTTCTGGAGAGCCCTACAGGGAAACGTTTTTCTTCCGTTGGACAGACAATGGGCTGGGTTGTGGTTCTGGAGTTCCTAGATCGAAGGGCTTGTTTGCCAGGAGTGTGAGGAAGGAAGTCTGAAAACACAAGCTAGCGTGAGGTTTGGGACCGAGGGCACGGCAGGCCCACTCTGCAGAGGCTGAATCGAGATCTCCTGCACTGAGGTCATGTCAACTATGAGACGTGCCTCAGGCTAGAGTTTTTGTCCAGCATGGCCTCTTCCTGAAGGGTGTGGGGGCTTCATGAGGCCAGGGAGGTTTGCCTACGATGGGATTTGTGAACCAAACCTCAAGGTTTCCTTCTTCACGACAGTCGAGTCCTATTGGATGGTTCCAGGAGGCCCCATACGGAAAGACTCGAGAGCAGGTGTCTAAGCATGGATGCCTGGGAACGCCACCTCATATTCCCACTCTTTAGTCAGGACAAGGCAGGCTCAATCTGCGGGCTCCTGGGTGAGCTACCCAGAGGGGAGAGTTGAAATGGACTCTCCTGAAGATGAGTCCTACTGTGGCTTGGTGGCCTGGGAGACCTTGGAATGTGGAGGTGGCTCACGGACCTGCAGGATTCTCCAAGCTGAGGTGTTTCACACGGCTCCAACTAGGGAGCTTCCCATGTGGAGACGAGAGGAGTTCTGTTCAGTGCCTCAGGAAAGCCCCATATCCTGTTCTTCGAAGCAAAGCCTCTGAGGAGTGACACCTGGAAACCAAAGCAAGAGTTGAGATTAGGGCCTAAGGGCCTGTCCCGCTCAACCTTCTATCTCTGTTGACATCTGTGTGCATGCCTTCGTGGAGGTTGCTGCTCAGCTTATGTCCGAATGCCCTTGTGTGTCCGGGAGGCTCCCAGTAGTGGGATGTCCTCGGGGGCCTTGAGGTTTCTCATATTCTGGAGGTGTGTGGCCAAAGGAATGGACACAGTTTCCCAGGAGAGAGCAGGCACGGTCCTGTGGTATGTCTCCAGAGGACCGAGCCTAGAGGCTGTGTTTGCCAGGGCTGTGGGGACAGATGTCTGAAAAAGCAAACTTGGCTCAGCTAGTGGCCAAGGTAATGGCAGACCTTATCTCCAGTCCGTGAGGGGAGATCCTCTGGATATCAAAGGAGGGCAAGTGGGAGGCAGTCGCTCAGGCTTTTGTCTCTGGGTGTTGCGTTCACAGTGGCCGTTCAGGGTAGGGGTTGCTTCAGGGTCCGAGGCAGAGCCTTCCTCTCGGGGGATAGTCCAAGATCCAAGTGTTTGGGTTCATTCTGTGGGAAGGGAAAAGTACTGTTTTCTGCCACAGCGAACCCCCCAGGAGAGGGACTCTAGAGCACAGCAGTGGGTTCCCTCAACTGGAATACACACCATCAAGTTTGTCCTGGGTGCCTATGGGCAAGGCAAGCCACATATGCGGGCTCATGGTCCAGTCACTGAGAGGCGTTACTTGAATAAGGTACTCACGTTGAGGGTCACTATGTGTGTTTGTGCCCAAGGCGGCCCTCACGCATGGGCGTGGCCTCAGGGGCCATGCCGTTTTCTCCTACACTGAAGGTTTGACTCACTGCCAGCAGCAAATTTCTTGCCATGGGGATGAGGGGTTCTGACTTGTGCATCAGGTTGCCCCCTGTGCAGTGATTGGAGATAAGGTCTAGGTTCCGATGACTGAAAACCCAGGTTGGGAATGGATGGTGGCCTAAGGCAGTGGCGGGTCCAATGTGCTGGGTGTGCAGCCAGCTGTGTTGGAGTCTGTTGGAAGGTCTGGGCTCAGGGTATTTGCGACAGAGCATCAGTGTTTAAGGTAGCCTATGCAATTGGGGTGTTGCCATGGGCCAAGCAGTTTGATCCTCATTCAGGGTTTCTGGGCAGCACCATAGACAATGTTTTTCTCCTGGGAGGCAGGCAGAGTGCTTCATTGTGGCCCCAGAATTCCCAGTAGGGAGTGTTTGTGGGCCAGGAGTGTGAGGACGGATGTCTGAAAACACAAGCTAGGGTGAGGATTGGAGCCAAGGGCAGAGCAGGCCCACTCTGCAGAGGCTGAATCAAAATCTTCTGCATCTGAAGTCAGGCTGAGTATCAGACGTTTGCTGAGGCTGGAGTATGTGTCCATGATGGCACCTTCATGAAGCAGGGGCCTCATGAGGCCAAGGAAGTTTTCCCACGCTGAGTTTGGAGGTTTCCCCAAACCACAAGGTTTCCTTCTGCGGGACATTCGAGTCCTGTTGCATGGCTCCAGGACATACCATACGGAAGGACTGGAGAGCAGGGTTCGAAGGATGGATCCCTGTACAGCATGCCTCGCATTCCCATTGGCCATTAGCGACAAGATATGTTTGATCTGCTGCCTCTGGGGCACACTAACCAGGGGGCAGAGTTGAAATGGCCTCTCCTGAGGATGCGTCATAATATGCGTTTGGGTCCATGGAGACCTTGGAATGTGCTGGTTGTTCAGTGGCCCTGCGAAACTCTCCTAACTGAAGGGTTTGATACATCCCCAGTAAGAAAGCTCCCCATGTGGAGACGAGAGAGGTTTGGTTGGGTGCCTCGGAAAAGCCCCATGTGCTGGTCTACGAAAACAGTCCTCTGAGGACGGACACATGGAAACCAAAGCTAAGGTTCAGATTAGGCCCTGGGGCCTGTCCATTTCAACCTTCTGTCTCTGGGGACACTCAATGAGAGTCTAAGTGGAGATAGTTGCTCCGCTGGTGTCAGAGAGCCCCTCTTTGTCCAGGGTGGCCTACACTATTGATGGCCTCAGGGGCCGTGGAGCTTTTCCCTAACCTGTTGTGTTGTGGTCAATGGATTGGGCACACTTTCCTTGGAGAGGGCAGGCACAATCGTTCGCTGTGGCTCCAGAGGCCCTAGCCTGGAGGTTTGTGGGTCCAGGCTGTGGGCACAGAAGTCTGAAAACACAAACTCAGCTTATGAGTGGAGCCTAGGGTATGGCAGGCCGGATGTACAGCCCGAGAGGGAGCTCCTGGGACTCTGAAATAAGGGCGAGTGGGAGGCGTTCCTTCAGGCTTTTGTCTCTGTATGTTGTGTCCGGGATAGCCGTGGATTGGAGGGGTGGCCTCAGGGACTGTGGACGAGTATCCTTCTCTGGGGATTTGTCCCAGCTCCCAAGAGTTTGGGGTCATTTTGTGGGAAGGATGGTCCTGTTTTCTGGCTCATGTGTCTCTCCAAGAAAGGGATTCCAGAGCAGAGCCCCAGGTACGGTCGGGGCGACTGGAAAACTCAAACCATGGTGAGGATTGGGTGCATAGGGGCTTGGCAAGCCCCATATGCGGGCTCTTGGTCCAGGCCCTGACAGGCCTTTCTTTGACATGGGGCTCATGCTGAGGGTCACAGTGTGAATTTGTGCCCAAGCAGCACTCACGTTTGGGCGTGGCATCAGGGGCCATGAAGGTTTCTCCCAACTTGAAGGTGTGACTCCACGCCAAAAGCAAGCTTGACAGCCATGGGGAAAAAGGAGTTCTGTTTTGTGCTTGCGATACCCAGCTGTGTGGAGAATTGATATAATGTCTAGGATCAGATATCTGAAAACCAAGGTTAGGAAGAGGTGACGGCATAAGACCATGGCATGTCCGAAGTGCTGGGTGTGCGGCCAGCTGTCTCCTTGTCTGTCTGGACGTCTAGCTTCAGGCTGTGTCAGACAGAGCATGAGTGCACAGAGCAGCCTATCCAGTTCGGGTACCGTCGAGGCCCAAGCAGGTTGATCCTCATCTGGGTTTTCTGGAGAGCCCTACAGGGAAACGTTTTTCTTCCGTTGGACAGACAATGGGCTGGGTTGTGGTTCTGGAGTTCCTAGATCGAAGGGCTTGTTTGCCAGGAGTGTGAGGAAGGAAGTCTGAAAACACAAGCTAGCGTGAGGTTTGGGACCGAGGGCACGGCAGGCCCACTCTGCAGAGGCTGAATCGAGATCTCCTGCACTGAGGTCATGTCAACTATGAGACGTGCCTCAGGCTAGAGTTTTTGTCCAGCATGGCCTCTTCCTGAAGGGTGTGGGGGCTTCATGAGGCCAGGGAGGTTTGCCTACGATGGGATTTGTGAACCAAACCTCAAGGTTTCCTTCTTCACGACAGTCGAGTCCTATTGGATGGTTCCAGGAGGCCCCATACGGAAAGACTCGAGAGCAGGTGTCTAAGCATGGATGCCTGGGAACGCCACCTCATATTCCCACTCTTTAGTCAGGACAAGGCAGGCTCAATCTGCGGGCTCCTGGGTGAGCTACCCAGAGGGGAGAGTTGAAATGGACTCTCCTGAAGATGAGTCCTACTGTGGCTTGGTGGCCTGGGAGACCTTGGAATGTGGAGGTGGCTCACGGACCTGCAGGATTCTCCAAGCTGAGGTGTTTCACACGGCTCCAACTAGGGAGCTTCCCATGTGGAGACGAGAGGAGTTCTGTTCAGTGCCTCAGGAAAGCCCCATATCCTGTTCTTCGAAGCAAAGCCTCTGAGGAGTGACACCTGGAAACCAAAGCAAGAGTTGAGATTAGGGCCTAAGGGCCTGTCCCGCTCAACCTTCTATCTCTGTTGACATCTGTGTGCATGCCTTCGTGGAGGTTGCTGCTCAGCTTATGTCCGAATGCCCTTGTGTGTCCGGGAGGCTCCCAGTAGTGGGATGTCCTCGGGGGCCTTGAGGTTTCTCATATTCTGGAGGTGTGTGGCCAAAGGAATGGACACAGTTTCCCAGGAGAGAGCAGGCACGGTCCTGTGGTATGTCTCCAGAGGACCGAGCCTAGAGGCTGTGTTTGCCAGGGCTGTGGGGACAGATGTCTGAAAAAGCAAACTTGGCTCAGCTAGTGGCCAAGGTAATGGCAGACCTTATCTCCAGTCCGTGAGGGGAGATCCTCTGGATATCAAAGGAGGGCAAGTGGGAGGCAGTCGCTCAGGCTTTTGTCTCTGGGTGTTGCGTTCACAGTGGCCGTTCAGGGTAGGGGTTGCTTCAGGGTCCGAGGCAGAGCCTTCCTCTCGGGGGATAGTCCAAGATCCAAGTGTTTGGGTTCATTCTGTGGGAAGGGAAAAGTACTGTTTTCTGCCACAGCGAACCCCCCAGGAGAGGGACTCTAGAGCACAGCAGTGGGTTCCCTCAACTGGAATACACACCATCAAGTTTGTCCTGGGTGCCTATGGGCAAGGCAAGCCACATATGCGGGCTCATGGTCCAGTCACTGAGAGGCGTTACTTGAATAAGGTACTCACGTTGAGGGTCACTATGTGTGTTTGTGCCCAAGGCGGCCCTCACGCATGGGCGTGGCCTCAGGGGCCATGCCGTTTTCTCCTACACTGAAGGTTTGACTCACTGCCAGCAGCAAATTTCTTGCCATGGGGATGAGGGGTTCTGACTTGTGCATCAGGTTGCCCCCTGTGCAGTGATTGGAGATAAGGTCTAGGTTCCGATGACTGAAAACCCAGGTTGGGAATGGATGGTGGCCTAAGGCAGTGGCGGGTCCAATGTGCTGGGTGTGCAGCCAGCTGTGTTGGAGTCTGTTGGAAGGTCTGGGCTCAGGGTATTTGCGACAGAGCATCAGTGTTTAAGGTAGCCTATGCAATTGGGGTGTTGCCATGGGCCAAGCAGTTTGATCCTCATTCAGGGTTTCTGGGCAGCACCATAGACAATGTTTTTCTCCTGGGAGGCAGGCAGAGTGCTTCATTGTGGCCCCAGAATTCCCAGTAGGGAGTGTTTGTGGGCCAGGAGTGTGAGGACGGATGTCTGAAAACACAAGCTAGGGTGAGGATTGGAGCCAAGGGCAGAGCAGGCCCACTCTGCAGAGGCTGAATCAAAATCTTCTGCATCTGAAGTCAGGCTGAGTATCAGACGTTTGCTGAGGCTGGAGTATGTGTCCATGATGGCACCTTCATGAAGCAGGGGCCTCATGAGGCCAAGGAAGTTTTCCCACGCTGAGTTTGGAGGTTTCCCCAAACCACAAGGTTTCCTTCTGCGGGACATTCGAGTCCTGTTGCATGGCTCCAGGACATACCATACGGAAGGACTGGAGAGCAGGGTTCGAAGGATGGATCCCTGTACAGCATGCCTCGCATTCCCATTGGCCATTAGCGACAAGATATGTTTGATCTGCTGCCTCTGGGGCACACTAACCAGGGGGCAGAGTTGAAATGGCCTCTCCTGAGGATGCGTCATAATATGCGTTTGGGTCCATGGAGACCTTGGAATGTGCTGGTTGTTCAGTGGCCCTGCGAAACTCTCCTAACTGAAGGGTTTGATACATCCCCAGTAAGAAAGCTCCCCATGTGGAGACGAGAGAGGTTTGGTTGGGTGCCTCGGAAAAGCCCCATGTGCTGGTCTACGAAAACAGTCCTCTGAGGACGGACACATGGAAACCAAAGCTAAGGTTCAGATTAGGCCCTGGGGCCTGTCCATTTCAACCTTCTGTCTCTGGGGACACTCAATGAGAGTCTAAGTGGAGATAGTTGCTCCGCTGGTGTCAGAGAGCCCCTCTTTGTCCAGGGTGGCCTACACTATTGATGGCCTCAGGGGCCGTGGAGCTTTTCCCTAACCTGTTGTGTTGTGGTCAATGGATTGGGCACACTTTCCTTGGAGAGGGCAGGCACAATCGTTCGCTGTGGCTCCAGAGGCCCTAGCCTGGAGGTTTGTGGGTCCAGGCTGTGGGCACAGAAGTCTGAAAACACAAACTCAGCTTATGAGTGGAGCCTAGGGTATGGCAGGCCGGATGTACAGCCCGAGAGGGAGCTCCTGGGACTCTGAAATAAGGGCGAGTGGGAGGCGTTCCTTCAGGCTTTTGTCTCTGTATGTTGTGTCCGGGATAGCCGTGGATTGGAGGGGTGGCCTCAGGGACTGTGGACGAGTATCCTTCTCTGGGGATTTGTCCCAGCTCCCAAGAGTTTGGGGTCATTTTGTGGGAAGGATGGTCCTGTTTTCTGGCTCATGTGTCTCTCCAAGAAAGGGATTCCAGAGCAGAGCCCCAGGTACGGTCGGGGCGACTGGAAAACTCAAACCATGGTGAGGATTGGGTGCATAGGGGCTTGGCAAGCCCCATATGCGGGCTCTTGGTCCAGGCCCTGACAGGCCTTTCTTTGACATGGGGCTCATGCTGAGGGTCACAGTGTGAATTTGTGCCCAAGCAGCACTCACGTTTGGGCGTGGCATCAGGGGCCATGAAGGTTTCTCCCAACTTGAAGGTGTGACTCCATGCCAAAAGCAAGCTTGACAGCCATGGGGAAAAAGGAGTTCTGTTTTGTGCTTGCGATACCCAGCTGTGTGGAGAATTGATATAATGTCTAGGATCAGATATCTGAAAACCAAGGTTAGGAAGAGGTGACGGCATAAGACCATGGCATGTCCGAAGTGCTGGGTGTGCGGCCAGCTGTCTCCTTGTCTGTCTGGACGTCTAGCTTCAGGCTGTGTCAGACAGAGCATGAGTGCACAGAGCAGCCTATCCAGTTCGGGTACCGTCGAGGCCCAAGCAGGTTGATCCTCATCTGGGTTTTCTGGAGAGCCCTACAGGGAAACGTTTTTCTTCCGTTGGACAGACAATGGGCTGGGTTGTGGTTCTGGAGTTCCTAGATCGAAGGGCTTGTTTGCCAGGAGTGTGAGGAAGGAAGTCTGAAAACACAAGCTAGCGTGAGGTTTGGGACCGAGGGCACGGCAGGCCCACTCTGCAGAGGCTGAATCGAGATCTCCTGCACTGAGGTCATGTCAACTATGAGACGTGCCTCAGGCTAGAGTTTTTGTCCAGCATGGCCTCTTCCTGAAGGGTGTGGGGGCTTCATGAGGCCAGGGAGGTTTGCCTACGATGGGATTTGTGAACCAAACCTCAAGGTTTCCTTCTTCACGACAGTCGAGTCCTATTGGATGGTTCCAGGAGGCCCCATACGGAAAGACTCGAGAGCAGGTGTCTAAGCATGGATGCCTGGGAACGCCACCTCATATTCCCACTCTTTAGTCAGGACAAGGCAGGCTCAATCTGCGGGCTCCTGGGTGAGCTACCCAGAGGGGAGAGTTGAAATGGACTCTCCTGAAGATGAGTCCTACTGTGGCTTGGTGGCCTGGGAGACCTTGGAATGTGGAGGTGGCTCACGGACCTGCAGGATTCTCCAAGCTGAGGTGTTTCACACGGCTCCAACTAGGGAGCTTCCCATGTGGAGACGAGAGGAGTTCTGTTCAGTGCCTCAGGAAAGCCCCATATCCTGTTCTTCGAAGCAAAGCCTCTGAGGAGTGACACCTGGAAACCAAAGCAAGAGTTGAGATTAGGGCCTAAGGGCCTGTCCCGCTCAACCTTCTATCTCTGTTGACATCTGTGTGCATGCCTTCGTGGAGGTTGCTGCTCAGCTTATGTCCGAATGCCCTTGTGTGTCCGGGAGGCTCCCAGTAGTGGGATGTCCTCGGGGGCCTTGAGGTTTCTCATATTCTGGAGGTGTGTGGCCAAAGGAATGGACACAGTTTCCCAGGAGAGAGCAGGCACGGTCCTGTGGTATGTCTCCAGAGGACCGAGCCTAGAGGCTGTGTTTGCCAGGGCTGTGGGGACAGATGTCTGAAAAAGCAAACTTGGCTCAGCTAGTGGCCAAGGTAATGGCAGACCTTATCTCCAGTCCGTGAGGGGAGATCCTCTGGATATCAAAGGAGGGCAAGTGGGAGGCAGTCGCTCAGGCTTTTGTCTCTGGGTGTTGCGTTCACAGTGGCCGTTCAGGGTAGGGGTTGCTTCAGGGTCCGAGGCAGAGCCTTCCTCTCGGGGGATAGTCCAAGATCCAAGTGTTTGGGTTCATTCTGTGGGAAGGGAAAAGTACTGTTTTCTGCCACAGCGAACCCCCCAGGAGAGGGACTCTAGAGCACAGCAGTGGGTTCCCTCAACTGGAATACACACCATCAAGTTTGTCCTGGGTGCCTATGGGCAAGGCAAGCCACATATGCGGGCTCATGGTCCAGTCACTGAGAGGCGTTACTTGAATAAGGTACTCACGTTGAGGGTCACTATGTGTGTTTGTGCCCAAGGCGGCCCTCACGCATGGGCGTGGCCTCAGGGGCCATGCCGTTTTCTCCTACACTGAAGGTTTGACTCACTGCCAGCAGCAAATTTCTTGCCATGGGGATGAGGGGTTCTGACTTGTGCATCAGGTTGCCCCCTGTGCAGTGATTGGAGATAAGGTCTAGGTTCCGATGACTGAAAACCCAGGTTGGGAATGGATGGTGGCCTAAGGCAGTGGCGGGTCCAATGTGCTGGGTGTGCAGCCAGCTGTGTTGGAGTCTGTTGGAAGGTCTGGGCTCAGGGTATTTGCGACAGAGCATCAGTGTTTAAGGTAGCCTATGCAATTGGGGTGTTGCCATGGGCCAAGCAGTTTGATCCTCATTCAGGGTTTCTGGGCAGCACCATAGACAATGTTTTTCTCCTGGGAGGCAGGCAGAGTGCTTCATTGTGGCCCCAGAATTCCCAGTAGGGAGTGTTTGTGGGCCAGGAGTGTGAGGACGGATGTCTGAAAACACAAGCTAGGGTGAGGATTGGAGCCAAGGGCAGAGCAGGCCCACTCTGCAGAGGCTGAATCAAAATCTTCTGCATCTGAAGTCAGGCTGAGTATCAGACGTTTGCTGAGGCTGGAGTATGTGTCCATGATGGCACCTTCATGAAGCAGGGGCCTCATGAGGCCAAGGAAGTTTTCCCACGCTGAGTTTGGAGGTTTCCCCAAACCACAAGGTTTCCTTCTGCGGGACATTCGAGTCCTGTTGCATGGCTCCAGGACATACCATACGGAAGGACTGGAGAGCAGGGTTCGAAG
The DNA here is from genome assembly GCF_964662115.1 of Mustela nivalis. Classification (NCBI taxonomy): domain Eukaryota; kingdom Metazoa; phylum Chordata; class Mammalia; order Carnivora; family Mustelidae; genus Mustela; species Mustela nivalis. The sequence continues at coordinate 45,497 of NW_028134444.1, read as the reverse complement.
GATGGATCCCTGTACAGCATGCCTCGCATTCCCATTGGCCATTAGCGACAAGATATGTTTGATCTGCTGCCTCTGGGGCACACTAACCAGGGGGCAGAGTTGAAATGGCCTCTCCTGAGGATGCGTCATAATATGCGTTTGGGTCCATGGAGACCTTGGAATGTGCTGGTTGTTCAGTGGCCCTGCGAAACTCTCCTAACTGAAGGGTTTGATACATCCCCAGTAAGAAAGCTCCCCATGTGGAGACGAGAGAGGTTTGGTTGGGTGCCTCGGAAAAGCCCCATGTGCTGGTCTACGAAAACAGTCCTCTGAGGACGGACACATGGAAACCAAAGCTAAGGTTCAGATTAGGCCCTGGGGCCTGTCCATTTCAACCTTCTGTCTCTGGGGACACTCAATGAGAGTCTAAGTGGAGATAGTTGCTCCGCTGGTGTCAGAGAGCCCCTCTTTGTCCAGGGTGGCCTACACTATTGATGGCCTCAGGGGCCGTGGAGCTTTTCCCTAACCTGTTGTGTTGTGGTCAATGGATTGGGCACACTTTCCTTGGAGAGGGCAGGCACAATCGTTCGCTGTGGCTCCAGAGGCCCTAGCCTGGAGGTTTGTGGGTCCAGGCTGTGGGCACAGAAGTCTGAAAACACAAACTCAGCTTATGAGTGGAGCCTAGGGTATGGCAGGCCGGATGTACAGCCCGAGAGGGAGCTCCTGGGACTCTGAAATAAGGGCGAGTGGGAGGCGTTCCTTCAGGCTTTTGTCTCTGTATGTTGTGTCCGGGATAGCCGTGGATTGGAGGGGTGGCCTCAGGGACTGTGGACGAGTATCCTTCTCTGGGGATTTGTCCCAGCTCCCAAGAGTTTGGGGTCATTTTGTGGGAAGGATGGTCCTGTTTTCTGGCTCATGTGTCTCTCCAAGAAAGGGATTCCAGAGCAGAGCCCCAGGTACGGTCGGGGCGACTGGAAAACTCAAACCATGGTGAGGATTGGGTGCATAGGGGCTTGGCAAGCCCCATATGCGGGCTCTTGGTCCAGGCCCTGACAGGCCTTTCTTTGACATGGGGCTCATGCTGAGGGTCACAGTGTGAATTTGTGCCCAAGCAGCACTCACGTTTGGGCGTGGCATCAGGGGCCATGAAGGTTTCTCCCAACTTGAAGGTGTGACTCCACGCCAAAAGCAAGCTTGACAGCCATGGGGAAAAAGGAGTTCTGTTTTGTGCTTGCGATACCCAGCTGTGTGGAGAATTGATATAATGTCTAGGATCAGATATCTGAAAACCAAGGTTAGGAAGAGGTGACGGCATAAGACCATGGCATGTCCGAAGTGCTGGGTGTGCGGCCAGCTGTCTCCTTGTCTGTCTGGACGTCTAGCTTCAGGCTGTGTCAGACAGAGCATGAGTGCACAGAGCAGCCTATCCAGTTCGGGTACCGTCGAGGCCCAAGCAGGTTGATCCTCATCTGGGTTTTCTGGAGAGCCCTACAGGGAAACGTTTTTCTTCCGTTGGACAGACAATGGGCTGGGTTGTGGTTCTGGAGTTCCTAGATCGAAGGGCTTGTTTGCCAGGAGTGTGAGGAAGGAAGTCTGAAAACACAAGCTAGCGTGAGGTTTGGGACCGAGGGCACGGCAGGCCCACTCTGCAGAGGCTGAATCGAGATCTCCTGCACTGAGGTCATGTCAACTATGAGACGTGCCTCAGGCTAGAGTTTTTGTCCAGCATGGCCTCTTCCTGAAGGGTGTGGGGGCTTCATGAGGCCAGGGAGGTTTGCCTACGATGGGATTTGTGAACCCAACCTCAAGGTTTCCTTCTTCACGACAGTCGAGTCCTATTGGATGGTTCCAGGAGGCCCCATACGGAAAGACTCGAGAGCAGGTGTCTAAGCATGGATGCCTGGGAACGCCACCTCATATTCCCACTTTTTAGTCAGGACAAGGCAGGCTCAATCTGCGGGCTCCTGGGTGAGCTACCCAGAGGGGAGAGTTGAAATGGACTCTCCTGAAGATGAGTCCTACTGTGGCTTGGTGGCCTGGGAGACCTTGGAATGTGGAGGTGGCTCACGGACCTGCAGGATTCTCCAAGCTGAGGTGTTTCACACGGCTCCAACTAGGGAGCTTCCCATGTGGAGACGAGAGGAGTTCTGTTCAGTGCCTCAGGAAAGCCCCATATCCTGTTCTTCGAAGCAAAGCCTCTGAGGAGTGACACCTGGAAACCAAAGCAAGAGTTGAGATTAGGGCCTAAGGGCCTGTCCCGCTCAACCTTCTATCTCTGTTGACATCTGTGTGCATGCCTTCGTGGAGGTTGCTGCTCAGCTTATGTCCGAATGCCCTTGTGTGTCCGGGAGGCTCCCAGTAGTGGGATGTCCTCGGGGGCCTTGAGGTTTCTCATATTCTGGAGGTGTGTGGCCAAAGGAATGGACACAGTTTCCCAGGAGAGAGCAGGCACGGTCCTGTGGTATGTCTCCAGAGGACCGAGCCTAGAGGCTGTGTTTGCCAGGGCTGTGGGGACAGATGTCTGAAAAAGCAAACTTGGCTCAGCTAGTGGCCAAGGTAATGGCAGACCTTATCTCCAGTCCGTGAGGGGAGATCCTCTGGATATCAAAGGAGGGCAAGTGGGAGGCAGTCGCTCAGGCTTTTGTCTCTGGGTGTTGCGTTCACAGTGGCCGTTCAGGGTAGGGGTTGCTTCAGGGTCCGAGGCAGAGCCTTCCTCTCGGGGGATAGTCCAAGATCCAAGTGTTTGGGTTCATTCTGTGGGAAGGGAAAAGTACTGTTTTCTGCCACAGCGAACCCCCCAGGAGAGGGACTCTAGAGCACAGCAGTGGGTTCCCTCAACTGGAATACACACCATCAAGGTTGTCCTGGGTGCCTATGGGCAAGGCAAGCCACATATGCGGGCTCATGGTCCAGTCACTGAGAGGCGTTACTTGAATAAGGTACTCACGTTGAGGGTCACTATGTGTGTTTGTGCCCAAGGCGGCCCTCACGCATGGGCGTGGCCTCAGGGGCCATGCCGTTTTCTCCTACACTGAAGGTTTGACTCACTGCCAGCAGCAAATTTCTTGCCATGGGGATGAGGGGTTCTGACTTGTGCATCAGGTTGCCCCCTGTGCAGTGATTGGAGATAAGGTCTAGGTTCCGATGACTGAAAACCCAGGTTGGGAATGGATGGTGGCCTAAGGCAGTGGCGGGTCCAATGTGCTGGGTGTGCAGCCAGCTGTGTTGGAGTCTGTTGGAAGGTCTGGGCTCAGGGTATTTGCGACAGAGCATCAGTGTTTAAGGTAGCCTATGCAATTGGGGTGTTGCCATGGGCCAAGCAGTTTGATCCTCATTCAGGGTTTCTGGGCAGCACCATAGACAATGTTTTTCTCCTGGGAGGCAGGCAGAGTGCTTCATTGTGGCCCCAGAATTCCCAGTAGGGAGTGTTTGTGGGCCAGGAGTGTGAGGACGGATGTCTGAAAACACAAGCTAGGGTGAGGATTGGAGCCAAGGGCAGAGCAGGCCCACTCTGCAGAGGCTGAATCAAAATCTTCTGCATCTGAAGTCAGGCTGAGTATCAGACGTTTGCTGAGGCTGGAGTATGTGTCCATGATGGCACCTTCATGAAGCAGGGGCCTCATGAGGCCAAGGAAGTTTTCCCACGCTGAGTTTGGAGGTTTCCCCAAACCACAAGGTTTCCTTCTGCGGGACATTCGAGTCCTGTTGCATGGCTCCAGGACATACCATACGGAAGGACTGGAGAGCAGGGTTCGAAGGATGGATCCCTGTACAGCATGCCTCGCATTCCCATTGGCCATTAGCGACAAGATATGTTTGATCTGCTGCCTCTGGGGCACACTAACCAGGGGGCAGAGTTGAAATGGCCTCTCCTGAGGATGCGTCATAATATGCGTTTGGGTCCATGGAGACCTTGGAATGTGCTGGTTGTTCAGTGGCCCTGCGAAACTCTCCTAACTGAAGGGTTTGATACATCCCCAGTAAGAAAGCTCCCCATGTGGAGACGAGAGAGGTTTGGTTGGGTGCCTCGGAAAAGCCCCATGTGCTGGTCTACGAAAACAGTCCTCTGAGGACGGACACATGGAAACCAAAGCTAAGGTTCAGATTAGGCCCTGGGGCCTGTCCATTTCAACCTTCTGTCTCTGGGGACACTCAATGAGAGTCTAAGTGGAGATAGTTGCTCCGCTGGTGTCAGAGAGCCCCTCTTTGTCCAGGGTGGCCTACACTATTGATGGCCTCAGGGGCCGTGGAGCTTTTCCCTAACCTGTTGTGTTGTGGTCAATGGATTGGGCACACTTTCCTTGGAGAGGGCAGGCACAATCGTTCGCTGTGGCTCCAGAGGCCCTAGCCTGGAGGTTTGTGGGTCCAGGCTGTGGGCACAGAAGTCTGAAAACACAAACTCAGCTTATGAGTGGAGCCTAGGGTATGGCAGGCCGGATGTACAGCCCGAGAGGGAGCTCCTGGGACTCTGAAATAAGGGCGAGTGGGAGGCGTTCCTTCAGGCTTTTGTCTCTGTATGTTGTGTCCGGGATAGCCGTGGATTGGAGGGGTGGCCTCAGGGACTGTGGACGAGTATCCTTCTCTGGGGATTTGTCCCAGCTCCCAAGAGTTTGGGGTCATTTTGTGGGAAGGATGGTCCTGTTTTCTGGCTCATGTGTCTCTCCAAGAAAGGGATTCCAGAGCAGAGCCCCAGGTACGGTCGGGGCGACTGGAAAACTCAAACCATGGTGAGGATTGGGTGCATAGGGGCTTGGCAAGCCCCATATGCGGGCTCTTGGTCCAGGCCCTGACAGGCCTTTCTTTGACATGGGGCTCATGCTGAGGGTCACAGTGTGAATTTGTGCCCAAGCAGCACTCACGTTTGGGCGTGGCATCAGGGGCCATGAAGGTTTCTCCCAACTTGAAGGTGTGACTCCATGCCAAAAGCAAGCTTGACAGCCATGGGGAAAAAGGAGTTCTGTTTTGTGCTTGCGATACCCAGCTGTGTGGAGAATTGATATAATGTCTAGGATCAGATATCTGAAAACCAAGGTTAGGAAGAGGTGACGGCATAAGACCATGGCATGTCCGAAGTGCTGGGTGTGCGGCCAGCTGTCTCCTTGTCTGTCTGGACGTCTAGCTTCAGGCTGTGTCAGACAGAGCATGAGTGCACAGAGCAGCCTATCCAGTTCGGGTACCGTCGAGGCCCAAGCAGGTTGATCCTCATCTGGGTTTTCTGGAGAGCCCTACAGGGAAACGTTTTTCTTCCGTTGGACAGACAATGGGCTGGGTTGTGGTTCTGGAGTTCCTAGATCGAAGGGCTTGTTTGCCAGGAGTGTGAGGAAGGAAGTCTGAAAACACAAGCTAGCGTGAGGTTTGGGACCGAGGGCACGGCAGGCCCACTCTGCAGAGGCTGAATCGAGATCTCCTGCACTGAGGTCATGTCAACTATGAGACGTGCCTCAGGCTAGAGTTTTTGTCCAGCATGGCCTCTTCCTGAAGGGTGTGGGGGCTTCATGAGGCCAGGGAGGTTTGCCTACGATGGGATTTGTGAACCCAACCTCAAGGTTTCCTTCTTCACGACAGTCGAGTCCTATTGGATGGTTCCAGGAGGCCCCATACGGAAAGACTCGAGAGCAGGTGTCTAAGCATGGATGCCTGGGAACGCCACCTCATATTCCCACTTTTTAGTCAGGACAAGGCAGGCTCAATCTGCGGGCTCCTGGGTGAGCTACCCAGAGGGGAGAGTTGAAATGGACTCTCCTGAAGATGAGTCCTACTGTGGCTTGGTGGCCTGGGAGACCTTGGAATGTGGAGGTGGCTCACGGACCTGCAGGATTCTCCAAGCTGAGGTGTTTCACACGGCTCCAACTAGGGAGCTTCCCATGTGGAGACGAGAGGAGTTCTGTTCAGTGCCTCAGGAAAGCCCCATATCCTGTTCTTCGAAGCAAAGCCTCTGAGGAGTGACACCTGGAAACCAAAGCAAGAGTTGAGATTAGGGCCTAAGGGCCTGTCCCGCTCAACCTTCTATCTCTGTTGACATCTGTGTGCATGCCTTCGTGGAGGTTGCTGCTCAGCTTATGTCCGAATGCCCTTGTGTGTCCGGGAGGCTCCCAGTAGTGGGATGTCCTCGGGGGCCTTGAGGTTTCTCATATTCTGGAGGTGTGTGGCCAAAGGAATGGACACAGTTTCCCAGGAGAGAGCAGGCACGGTCCTGTGGTATGTCTCCAGAGGACCGAGCCTAGAGGCTGTGTTTGCCAGGGCTGTGGGGACAGATGTCTGAAAAAGCAAACTTGGCTCAGCTAGTGGCCAAGGTAATGGCAGACCTTATCTCCAGTCCGTGAGGGGAGATCCTCTGGATATCAAAGGAGGGCAAGTGGGAGGCAGTCGCTCAGGCTTTTGTCTCTGGGTGTTGCGTTCACAGTGGCCGTTCAGGGTAGGGGTTGCTTCAGGGTCCGAGGCAGAGCCTTCCTCTCGGGGGATAGTCCAAGATCCAAGTGTTTGGGTTCATTCTGTGGGAAGGGAAAAGTACTGTTTTCTGCCACAGCGAACCCCCCAGGAGAGGGACTCTAGAGCACAGCAGTGGGTTCCCTCAACTGGAATACACACCATCAAGTTTGTCCTGGGTGCCTATGGGCAAGGCAAGCCACATATGCGGGCTCATGGTCCAGTCACTGAGAGGCGTTACTTGAATAAGGTACTCACGTTGAGGGTCACTATGTGTGTTTGTGCCCAAGGCGGCCCTCACGCATGGGCGTGGCCTCAGGGGCCATGCCGTTTTCTCCTACACTGAAGGTTTGACTCACTGCCAGCAGCAAATTTCTTGCCATGGGGATGAGGGGTTCTGACTTGTGCATCAGGTTGCCCCCTGTGCAGTGATTGGAGATAAGGTCTAGGTTCCGATGACTGAAAACCCAGGTTGGGAATGGATGGTGGCCTAAGGCAGTGGCGGGTCCAATGTGCTGGGTGTGCAGCCAGCTGTGTTGGAGTCTGTTGGAAGGTCTGGGCTCAGGGTATTTGCGACAGAGCATCAGTGTTTAAGGTAGCCTATGCAATTGGGGTGTTGCCATGGGCCAAGCAGTTTGATCCTCATTCAGGGTTTCTGGGCAGCACCATAGACAATGTTTTTCTCCTGGGAGGCAGGCAGAGTGCTTCATTGTGGCCCCAGAATTCCCAGTAGGGAGTGTTTGTGGGCCAGGAGTGTGAGGACGGATGTCTGAAAACACAAGCTAGGGTGAGGATTGGAGCCAAGGGCAGAGCAGGCCCACTCTGCAGAGGCTGAATCAAAATCTTCTGCATCTGAAGTCAGGCTGAGTATCAGACGTTTGCTGAGGCTGGAGTATGTGTCCATGATGGCACCTTCATGAAGCAGGGGCCTCATGAGGCCAAGGAAGTTTTCCCACGCTGAGTTTGGAGGTTTCCCCAAACCACAAGGTTTCCTTCTGCGGGACATTCGAGTCCTGTTGCATGGCTCCAGGACATACCATACGGAAGGACTGGAGAGCAGGGTTCGAAGGATGGATCCCTGTACAGCATGCCTCGCATTCCCATTGGCCATTAGCGACAAGATATGTTTGATCTGCTGCCTCTGGGGCACACTAACCAGGGGGCAGAGTTGAAATGGCCTCTCCTGAGGATGCGTCATAATATGCGTTTGGGTCCATGGAGACCTTGGAATGTGCTGGTTGTTCAGTGGCCCTGCGAAACTCTCCTAACTGAAGGGTTTGATACATCCCCAGTAAGAAAGCTCCCCATGTGGAGACGAAAGAGGTTTGGTTGGGTGCCTCGGAAAAGCCCCATGTGCTGGTCTACGAAAACAGTCCTCTGAGGACGGACACATGGAAACCAAAGCTAAGGTTCAGATTAGGCCCTGGGGCCTGTCCATTTCAACCTTCTGTCTCTGGGGACACTCAATGAGAGTCTAAGTGGAGATAGTTGCTCCGCTGGTGTCAGAGAGCCCCTCTTTGTCCAGGGTGGCCTACACTATTGATGGCCTCAGGGGCCGTGGAGCTTTTCCCTAACCTGTTGTGTTGTGGTCAATGGATTGGGCACACTTTCCTTGGAGAGGGCAGGCACAATCGTTCGCTGTGGCTCCAGAGGCCCTAGCCTGGAGGTTTGTGGGTCCAGGCTGTGGGCACAGAAGTCTGAAAACACAAACTCAGCTTATGAGTGGAGCCTAGGGTATGGCAGGCCGGATGTACAGCCCGAGAGGGAGCTCCTGGGACTCTGAAATAAGGGCGAGTGGGAGGCGTTCCTTCAGGCTTTTGTCTCTGTATGTTGTGTCCGGGATAGCCGTGGATTGGAGGGGTGGCCTCAGGGACTGTGGACGAGTATCCTTCTCTGGGGATTTGTCCCAGCTCCCAAGAGTTTGGGGTCATTTTGTGGGAAGGATGGTCCTGTTTTCTGGCTCATGTGTCTCTCCAAGAAAGGGATTCCAGAGCAGAGCCCCAGGTACGGTCGGGGCGACTGGAAAACTCAAACCATGGTGAGGATTGGGTGCATAGGGGCTTGGCAAGCCCCATATGCGGGCTCTTGGTCCAGGCCCTGACAGGCCTTTCTTTGACATGGGGCTCATGCTGAGGGTCACAGTGTGAATTTGTGCCCAAGCAGCACTCACGTTTGGGCGTGGCATCAGGGGCCATGAAGGTTTCTCCCAACTTGAAGGTGTGACTCCACGCCAAAAGCAAGCTTGACAGCCATGGGGAAAAAGGAGTTCTGTTTTGTGCTTGCGATACCCAGCTGTGTGGAGAATTGATATAATGTCTAGGATCAGATATCTGAAAACCAAGGTTAGGAAGAGGTGACGGCATAAGACCATGGCATGTCCGAAGTGCTGGGTGTGCGGCCAGCTGTCTCCTTGTCTGTCTGGACGTCTAGCTTCAGGCTGTGTCAGACAGAGCATGAGTGCACAGAGCAGCCTATCCAGTTCGGGTACCGTCGAGGCCCAAGCAGGTTGATCCTCATCTGGGTTTTCTGGAGAGCCCTACAGGGAAACGTTTTTCTTCCGTTGGACAGACAATGGGCTGGGTTGTGGTTCTGGAGTTCCTAGATCGAAGGGCTTGTTTGCCAGGAGTGTGAGGAAGGAAGTCTGAAAACACAAGCTAGCGTGAGGTTTGGGACCGAGGGCACGGCAGGCCCACTCTGCAGAGGCTGAATCGAGATCTCCTGCACTGAGGTCATGTCAACTATGAGACGTGCCTCAGGCTAGAGTTTTTGTCCAGCATGGCCTCTTCCTGAAGGGTGTGGGGGCTTCATGAGGCCAGGGAGGTTTGCCTACGATGGGATTTGTGAACCCAACCTCAAGGTTTCCTTCTTCACGACAGTCGAGTCCTATTGGATGGTTCCAGGAGGCCCCATACGGAAAGACTCGAGAGCAGGTGTCTAAGCATGGATGCCTGGGAACGCCACCTCATATTCCCACTTTTTAGTCAGGACAAGGCAGGCTCAATCTGCGGGCTCCTGGGTGAGCTACCCAGAGGGGAGAGTTGAAATGGACTCTCCTGAAGATGAGTCCTACTGTGGCTTGGTGGCCTGGGAGACCTTGGAATGTGGAGGTGGCTCACGGACCTGCAGGATTCTCCAAGCTGAGGTGTTTCACACGGCTCCAACTAGGGAGCTTCCCATGTGGAGACGAGAGGAGTTCTGTTCAGTGCCTCAGGAAAGCCCCATATCCTGTTCTTCGAAGCAAAGCCTCTGAGGAGTGACACCTGGAAACCAAAGCAAGAGTTGAGATTAGGGCCTAAGGGCCTGTCCCGCTCAACCTTCTATCTCTGTTGACATCTGTGTGCATGCCTTCGTGGAGGTTGCTGCTCAGCTTATGTCCGAATGCCCTTGTGTGTCCGGGAGGCTCCCAGTAGTGGGATGTCCTCGGGGGCCTTGAGGTTTCTCATATTCTGGAGGTGTGTGGCCAAAGGAATGGACACAGTTTCCCAGGAGAGAGCAGGCACGGTCCTGTGGTATGTCTCCAGAGGACCGAGCCTAGAGGCTGTGTTTGCCAGGGCTGTGGGGACAGATGTCTGAAAAAGCAAACTTGGCTCAGCTAGTGGCCAAGGTAATGGCAGACCTTATCTCCAGTCCGTGAGGGGAGATCCTCTGGATATCAAAGGAGGGCAAGTGGGAGGCAGTCGCTCAGGCTTTTGTCTCTGGGTGTTGCGTTCACAGTGGCCGTTCAGGGTAGGGGTTGCTTCAGGGTCCGAGGCAGAGCCTTCCTCTCGGGGGATAGTCCAAGATCCAAGTGTTTGGGTTCATTCTGTGGGAAGGGAAAAGTACTGTTTTCTGCCACAGCGAACCCCCCAGGAGAGGGACTCTAGAGCACAGCAGTGGGTTCCCTCAACTGGAATACACACCATCAAGGTTGTCCTGGGTGCCTATGGGCAAGGCAAGCCACATATGCGGGCTCATGGTCCAGTCACTGAGAGGCGTTACTTGAATAAGGTACTCACGTTGAGGGTCACTATGTGTGTTTGTGCCCAAGGCGGCCCTCACGCATGGGCGTGGCCTCAGGGGCCATGCCGTTTTCTCCTACACTGAAGGTTTGACTCACTGCCAGCAGCAAATTTCTTGCCATGGGGATGAGGGGTTCTGACTTGTGCATCAGGTTGCCCCCTGTGCAGTGATTGGAGATAAGGTCTAGGTTCCGATGACTGAAAACCCAGGTTGGGAATGGATGGTGGCCTAAGGCAGTGGCGGGTCCAATGTGCTGGGTGTGCAGCCAGCTGTGTTGGAGTCTGTTGGAAGGTCTGGGCTCAGGGTATTTGCGACAGAGCATCAGTGTTTAAGGTAGCCTATGCAATTGGGGTGTTGCCATGGGCCAAGCAGTTTGATCCTCATTCAGGGTTTCTGGGCAGCACCATAGACAATGTTTTTCTCCTGGGAGGCAGGCAGAGTGCTTCATTGTGGCCCCAGAATTCCCAGTAGGGAGTGTTTGTGGGCCAGGAGTGTGAGGACGGATGTCTGAAAACACAAGCTAGGGTGAGGATTGGAGCCAAGGGCAGAGCAGGCCCACTCTGCAGAGGCTGAATCAAAATCTTCTGCATCTGAAGTCAGGCTGAGTATCAGACGTTTGCTGAGGCTGGAGTATGTGTCCATGATGGCACCTTCATGAAGCAGGGGCCTCATGAGGCCAAGGAAGTTTTCCCACGCTGAGTTTGGAGGTTTCCCCAAACCACAAGGTTTCCTTCTGCGGGACATTCGAGTCCTGTTGCATGGCTCCAGGACATACCATACGGAAGGACTGGAGAGCAGGGTTCGAAGGATGGATCCCTGTACAGCATGCCTCGCATTCCCATTGGCCATTAGCGACAAGATATGTTTGATCTGCTGCCTCTGGGGCACACTAACCAGGGGGCAGAGTTGAAATGGCCTCTCCTGAGGATGCGTCATAATATGCGTTTGGGTCCATGGAGACCTTGGAATGTGCTGGTTGTTCAGTGGCCCTGCGAAACTCTCCTAACTGAAGGGTTTGATACATCCCCAGTAAGAAAGCTCCCCATGTGGAGACGAAAGAGGTTTGGTTGGGTGCCTCGGAAAAGCCCCATGTGCTGGTCTACGAAAACAGTCCTCTGAGGACGGACACATGGAAACCAAAGCTAAGGTTCAGATTAGGCCCTGGGGCCTGTCCATTTCAACCTTCTGTCTCTGGGGACACTCAATGAGAGTCTAAGTGGAGATAGTTGCTCCGCTGGTGTCAGAGAGCCCCTCTTTGTCCAGGGTGGCCTACACTATTGATGGCCTCAGGGGCCGTGGAGCTTTTCCCTAACCTGTTGTGTTGTGGTCAATGGATTGGGCACACTTTCCTTGGAGAGGGCAGGCACAATCGTTCGCTGTGGCTCCAGAGGCCCTAGCCTGGAGGTTTGTGGGTCCAGGCTGTGGGCACAGAAGTCTGAAAACACAAACTCAGCTTATGAGTGGAGCCTAGGGTATGGCAGGCCGGATGTACAGCCCGAGAGGGAGCTCCTGGGACTCTGAAATAAGGGCGAGTGGGAGGCGTTCCTTCAGGCTTTTGTCTCTGTATGTTGTGTCCGGGATAGCCGTGGATTGGAGGGGTGGCCTCAGGGACTGTGGACGAGTATCCTTCTCTGGGGATTTGTCCCAGCTCCCAAGAGTTTGGGGTCATTTTGTGGGAAGGATGGTCCTGTTTTCTGGCTCATGTGTCTCTCCAAGAAAGGGATTCCAGAGCAGAGCCCCAGGTACGGTCGGGGCGACTGGAAAACTCAAACCATGGTGAGGATTGGGTGCATAGGGGCTTGGCAAGCCCCATATGCGGGCTCTTGGTCCAGGCCCTGACAGGCCTTTCTTTGACATGGGGCTCATGCTGAGGGTCACAGTGTGAATTTGTGCCCAAGCAGCACTCACGTTTGGGCGTGGCATCAGGGGCCATGAAGGTTTCTCCCAACTTGAAGGTGTGACTCCATGCCAAAAGCAAGCTTGACAGCCATGGGGAAAAAGGAGTTCTGTTTTGTGCTTGCGATACCCAGCTGTGTGGAGAATTGATATAATGTCTAGGATCAGATATCTGAAAACCAAGGTTAGGAAGAGGTGACGGCATAAGACCATGGCATGTCCGAAGTGCTGGGTGTGCGGCCAGCTGTCTCCTTGTCTGTCTGGACGTCTAGCTTCAGGCTGTGTCAGACAGAGCATGAGTGCACAGAGCAGCCTATCCAGTTCGGGTACCGTCGAGGCCCAAGCAGGTTGATCCTCATCTGGGTTTTCTGGAGAGCCCTACAGGGAAACGTTTTTCTTCCGTTGGACAGACAATGGGCTGGGTTGTGGTTCTGGAGTTCCTAGATCGAAGGGCTTGTTTGCCAGGAGTGTGAGGAAGGAAGTCTGAAAACACAAGCTAGCATGAGGTTTGGGACCGAGGGCACGGCAGGCCCACTCTGCAGAGGCTGAATCGAGATCTCCTGCACTGAGGTCATGTCAACTATGAGACGTGCCTCAGGCTAGAGTTTTTGTCCAGCATGGCCTCTTCCTGAAGGGTGTGGGGGCTTCATGAGGCCAGGGAGGTTTGCCTACGATGGGATTTGTGAACCAAACCTCAAGGTTTCCTTCTTCACGACAGTCGAGTCCTATTGGATGGTTCCAGGAGGCCCCATACGGAAAGACTCGAGAGCAGGTGTCTAAGCATGGATGCCTGGGAACGCCACCTCATATTCCCACTCTTTAGTCAGGACAAGGCAGGCTCAATCTGCGGGCTCCTGGGTGAGCTACCCAGAGGGGAGAGTTGAAATGGACTCTCCTGAAGATGAGTCCTACTGTGGCTTGGTGGCCTGGGAGACCTTGGAATGTGGAGGTGGCTCACGGACCTGCAGGATTCTCCAAGCTGAGGTGTTTCACACGGCTCCAACTAGGGAGCTTCCCATGTGGAGACGAGAGGAGTTCTGTTCAGTGCCTCAGGAAAGCCCCATATCCTGTTCTTCGAAGCAAAGCCTCTGAGGAGTGACACCTGGAAACCAAAGCAAGAGTTGAGATTAGGGCCTAAGGGCCTGTCCCGCTCAACCTTCTATCTCTGTTGACATCTGTGTGCATGCCTTCGTGGAGGTTGCTGCTCAGCTTATGTCCGAATGCCCTTGTGTGTCCGGGAGGCTCCCAGTAGTGGGATGTCCTCGGGGGCCTTGAGGTTTCTCATATTCTGGAGGTGTGTGGCCAAAGGAATGGACACAGTTTCCCAGGAGAGAGCAGGCACGGTCCTGTGGTATGTCTCCAGAGGACCGAGCCTAGAGGCTGTGTTTGCCAGGGCTGTGGGGACAGATGTCTGAAAAAGCAAACTTGGCTCAGCTAGTGGCCAAGGTAATGGCAGACCTTATCTCCAGTCCGTGAGGGGAGATCCTCTGGATATCAAAGGAGGGCAAGTGGGAGGCAGTCGCTCAGGCTTTTGTCTCTGGGTGTTGCGTTCACAGTGGCCGTTCAGGGTAGGGGTTGCTTCAGGGTCCGAGGCAGAGCCTTCCTCTCGGGGGATAGTCCAAGATCCAAGTGTTTGGGTTCATTCTGTGGGAAGGGAAAAGTACTGTTTTCTGCCACAGCGAACCCCCCAGGAGAGGGACTCTAGAGCACAGCAGTGGGTTCCCTCAACTGGAATACACACCATCAAGGTTGTCCTGGGTGCCTATGGGCAAGGCAAGCCACATATGCGGGCTCATGGTCCAGTCACTGAGAGGCGTTACTTGAATAAGGTACTCACGTTGAGGGTCACTATGTGTGTTTGTGCCCAAGGCGGCCCTCACGCATGGGCGTGGCCTCAGGGGCCATGCCGTTTTCTCCTACACTGAAGGTTTGACTCACTGCCAGCAGCAAATTTCTTGCCATGGGGATGAGGGGTTCTGACTTGTGCATCAGGTTGCCCCCTGTGCAGTGATTGGAGATAAGGTCTAGGTTCCGATGACTGAAAACCCAGGTTGGGAATGGATGGTGGCCTAAGGCAGTGGCGGGTCCAATGTGCTGGGTGTGCAGCCAGCTGTGTTGGAGTCTGTTGGAAGGTCTGGGCTCAGGGTATTTGCGACAGAGCATCAGTGTTTAAGGTAGCCTATGCAATTGGGGTGTTGCCATGGGCCAAGCAGTTTGATCCTCATTCAGGGTTTCTGGGCAGCACCATAGACAATGTTTTTCTCCTGGGAGGCAGGCAGAGTGCTTCATTGTGGCCCCAGAATTCCCAGTAGGGAGTGTTTGTGGGCCAGGAGTGTGAGGACGGATGTCTGAAAACACAAGCTAGGGTGAGGATTGGAGCCAAGGGCAGAGCAGGCCCACTCTGCAGAGGCTGAATCAAAATCTTCTGCATCTGAAGTCAGGCTGAGTATCAGACGTTTGCTGAGGCTGGAGTATGTGTCCATGATGGCACCTTCATGAAGCAGGGGCCTCATGAGGCCAAGGAAGTTTTCCCACGCTGAGTTTGGAGGTTTCCCCAAACCACAAGGTTTCCTTCTGCGGGACATTCGAGTCCTGTTGCATGGCTCCAGGACATACCATACGGAAGGACTGGAGAGCAGGGTTCGAAGGATGGATCCCTGTACAGCATGCCTCGCATTCCCATTGGCCATTAGCGACAAGATATGTTTGATCTGCTGCCTCTGGGGCACACTAACCAGGGGGCAGAGTTGAAATGGCCTCTCCTGAGGATGCGTCATAATATGCGTTTGGGTCCATGGAGACCTTGGAATGTGCTGGTTGTTCAGTGGCCCTGCGAAACTCTCCTAACTGAAGGGTTTGATACATCCCCAGTAAGAAAGCTCCCCATGTGGAGACGAGAGAGGTTTGGTTGGGTGCCTCGGAAAAGCCCCATGTGCTGGTCTACGAAAACAGTCCTCTGAGGACGGACACATGGAAACCAAAGCTAAGGTTCAGATTAGGCCCTGGGGCCTGTCCATTTCAACCTTCTGTCTCTGGGGACACTCAATGAGAGTCTAAGTGGAGATAGTTGCTCCGCTGGTGTCAGAGAGCCCCTCTTTGTCCAGGGTGGCCTACACTATTGATGGCCTCAGGGGCCGTGGAGCTTTTCCCTAACCTGTTGTGTTGTGGTCAATGGATTGGGCACACTTTCCTTGGAGAGGGCAGGCACAATCGTTCGCTGTGGCTCCAGAGGCCCTAGCCTGGAGGTTTGTGGGTCCAGGCTGTGGGCACAGAAGTCTGAAAACACAAACTCAGCTTATGAGTGGAGCCTAGGGTATGGCAGGCCGGATGTACAGCCCGAGAGGGAGCTCCTGGGACTCTGAAATAAGGGCGAGTGGGAGGCGTTCCTTCAGGCTTTTGTCTCTGTATGTTGTGTCCGGGATAGCCGTGGATTGGAGGGGTGGCCTCAGGGACTGTGGACGAGTATCCTTCTCTGGGGATTTGTCCCAGCTCCCAAGAGTTTGGGGTCATTTTGTGGGAAGGATGGTCCTGTTTTCTGGCTCATGTGTCTCTCCAAGAAAGGGATTCCAGAGCAGAGCCCCAGGTACGGTCGGGGCGACTGGAAAACTCAAACCATGGTGAGGATTGGGTGCATAGGGGCTTGGCAAGCCCCATATGCGGGCTCTTGGTCCAGGCCCTGACAGGCCTTTCTTTGACATGGGGCTCATGCTGAGGGTCACAGTGTGAATTTGTGCCCAAGCAGCACTCACGTTTGGGCGTGGCATCAGGGGCCATGAAGGTTTCTCCCAACTTGAAGGTGTGACTCCATGCCAAAAGCAAGCTTGACAGCCATGGGGAAAAAGGAGTTCTGTTTTGTGCTTGCGATACCCAGCTGTGTGGAGAATTGATATAATGTCTAGGATCAGATATCTGAAAACCAAGGTTAGGAAGAGGTGACGGCATAAGACCATGGCATGTCCGAAGTGCTGGGTGTGCGGCCAGCTGTCTCCTTGTCTGTCTGGACGTCTAGCTTCAGGCTGTGTCAGACAGAGCATGAGTGCACAGAGCAGCCTATCCAGTTCGGGTACCGTCGAGGCCCAAGCAGGTTGATCCTCATCTGGGTTTTCTGGAGAGCCCTACAGGGAAACGTTTTTCTTCCGTTGGACAGACAATGGGCTGGGTTGTGGTTCTGGAGTTCCTAGATCGAAGGGCTTGTTTGCCAGGAGTGTGAGGAAGGAAGTCTGAAAACACAAGCTAGCGTGAGGTTTGGGACCGAGGGCACGGCAGGCCCACTCTGCAGAGGCTGAATCGAGATCTCCTGCACTGAGGTCATGTCAACTATGAGACGTGCCTCAGGCTAGAGTTTTTGTCCAGCATGGCCTCTTCCTGAAGGGTGTGGGGGCTTCATGAGGCCAGGGAGGTTTGCCTACGATGGGATTTGTGAACCAAACCTCAAGGTTTCCTTCTTCACGACAGTCGAGTCCTATTGGATGGTTCCAGGAGGCCCCATACGGAAAGACTCGAGAGCAGGTGTCTAAGCATGGATGCCTGGGAACGCCACCTCATATTCCCACTCTTTAGTCAGGACAAGGCAGGCTCAATCTGCGGGCTCCTGGGTGAGCTACCCAGAGGGGAGAGTTGAAATGGACTCTCCTGAAGATGAGTCCTACTGTGGCTTGGTGGCCTGGGAGACCTTGGAATGTGGAGGTGGCTCACGGACCTGCAGGATTCTCCAAGCTGAGGTGTTTCACACGGCTCCAACTAGGGAACTTCCCATGTGGAGACGAGAGGAGTTCTGTTCAGTGCCTCAGGAAAGCCCCATATCCTGTTCTTCGAAGCAAAGCCTCTGAGGAGTGACACCTGGAAACCAAAGCAAGAGTTGAGATTAGGGCCTAAGGGCCTGTCCCGCTCAACCTTCTATCTCTGTTGACATCTGTGTGCATGCCTTCGTGGAGGTTGCTGCTCAGCTTATGTCCGAATGCCCTTGTGTGTCCGGGAGGCTCCCAGTAGTGGGATGTCCTCGGGGGCCTTGAGGTTTCTCATATTCTGGAGGTGTGTGGCCAAAGGAATGGACACAGTTTCCCAGGAGAGAGCAGGCACGGTCCTGTGGTATGTCTCCAGAGGACCGAGCCTAGAGGCTGTGTTTGCCAGGGCTGTGGGGACAGATGTCTGAAAAAGCAAACTTGGCTCAGCTAGTGGCCAAGGTAATGGCAGACCTTATCTCCAGTCCGTGAGGGGAGATCCTCTGGATATCAAAGGAGGGCAAGTGGGAGGCAGTCGCTCAGGCTTTTGTCTCTGGGTGTTGCGTTCACAGTGGCCGTTCAGGGTAGGGGTTGCTTCAGGGTCCGAGGCAGAGCCTTCCTCTCGGGGGATAGTCCAAGATCCAAGTGTTTGGGTTCATTCTGTGGGAAGGGAAAAGTACTGTTTTCTGCCACAGCGAACCCCCCAGGAGAGGGACTCTAGAGCACAGCAGTGGGTTCCCTCAACTGGAATACACACCATCAAGTTTGTCCTGGGTGCCTATGGGCAAGGCAAGCCACATATGCGGGCTCATGGTCCAGTCACTGAGAGGCGTTACTTGAATAA
Source organism: Mustela nivalis (assembly GCF_964662115.1). Lineage (NCBI taxonomy): Eukaryota > Metazoa > Chordata > Mammalia > Carnivora > Mustelidae > Mustela > Mustela nivalis. The sequence continues at coordinate 27,632 of NW_028134444.1, read as the reverse complement.
GGTACTCACGTTGAGGGTCACTATGTGTGTTTGTGCCCAAGGCGGCCCTCACGCATGGGCGTGGCCTCAGGGGCCATGCCGTTTTCTCCTACACTGAAGGTTTGACTCACTGCCAGCAGCAAATTTCTTGCCATGGGGATGAGGGGTTCTGACTTGTGCATCAGGTTGCCCCCTGTGCAGTGATTGGAGATAAGGTCTAGGTTCCGATGACTGAAAACCCAGGTTGGGAATGGATGGTGGCCTAAGGCAGTGGCGGGTCCAATGTGCTGGGTGTGCAGCCAGCTGTGTTGGAGTCTGTTGGAAGGTCTGGGCTCAGGGTATTTGCGACAGAGCATCAGTGTTTAAGGTAGCCTATGCAATTGGGGTGTTGCCATGGGCCAAGCAGTTTGATCCTCATTCAGGGTTTCTGGGCAGCACCATAGACAATGTTTTTCTCCTGGGAGGCAGGCAGAGTGCTTCATTGTGGCCCCAGAATTCCCAGTAGGGAGTGTTTGTGGGCCAGGAGTGTGAGGACGGATGTCTGAAAACACAAGCTAGGGTGAGGATTGGAGCCAAGGGCAGAGCAGGCCCACTCTGCAGAGGCTGAATCAAAATCTTCTGCATCTGAAGTCAGGCTGAGTATCAGACGTTTGCTGAGGCTGGAGTATGTGTCCATGATGGCACCTTCATGAAGCAGGGGCCTCATGAGGCCAAGGAAGTTTTCCCACGCTGAGTTTGGAGGTTTCCCCAAACCACAAGGTTTCCTTCTGCGGGACATTCGAGTCCTGTTGCATGGCTCCAGGACATACCATACGGAAGGACTGGAGAGCAGGGTTCGAAGGATGGATCCCTGTACAGCATGCCTCGCATTCCCATTGGCCATTAGCGACAAGATATGTTTGATCTGCTGCCTCTGGGGCACACTAACCAGGGGGCAGAGTTGAAATGGCCTCTCCTGAGGATGCGTCATAATATGCGTTTGGGTCCATGGAGACCTTGGAATGTGCTGGTTGTTCAGTGGCCCTGCGAAACTCTCCTAACTGAAGGGTTTGATACATCCCCAGTAAGAAAGCTCCCCATGTGGAGACGAGAGAGGTTTGGTTGGGTGCCTCGGAAAAGCCCCATGTGCTGGTCTACGAAAACAGTCCTCTGAGGACGGACACATGGAAACCAAAGCTAAGGTTCAGATTAGGCCCTGGGGCCTGTCCATTTCAACCTTCTGTCTCTGGGGACACTCAATGAGAGTCTAAGTGGAGATAGTTGCTCCGCTGGTGTCAGAGAGCCCCTCTTTGTCCAGGGTGGCCTACACTATTGATGGCCTCAGGGGCCGTGGAGCTTTTCCCTAACCTGTTGTGTTGTGGTCAATGGATTGGGCACACTTTCCTTGGAGAGGGCAGGCACAATCGTTCGCTGTGGCTCCAGAGGCCCTAGCCTGGAGGTTTGTGGGTCCAGGCTGTGGGCACAGAAGTCTGAAAACACAAACTCAGCTTATGAGTGGAGCCTAGGGTATGGCAGGCCGGATGTACAGCCCGAGAGGGAGCTCCTGGGACTCTGAAATAAGGGCGAGTGGGAGGCGTTCCTTCAGGCTTTTGTCTCTGTATGTTGTGTCCGGGATAGCCGTGGATTGGAGGGGTGGCCTCAGGGACTGTGGACGAGTATCCTTCTCTGGGGATTTGTCCCAGCTCCCAAGAGTTTGGGGTCATTTTGTGGGAAGGATGGTCCTGTTTTCTGGCTCATGTGTCTCTCCAAGAAAGGGATTCCAGAGCAGAGCCCCAGGTACGGTCGGGGCGACTGGAAAACTCAAACCATGGTGAGGATTGGGTGCATAGGGGCTTGGCAAGCCCCATATGCGGGCTCTTGGTCCAGGCCCTGACAGGCCTTTCTTTGACATGGGGCTCATGCTGAGGGTCACAGTGTGAATTTGTGCCCAAGCAGCACTCACGTTTGGGCGTGGCATCAGGGGCCATGAAGGTTTCTCCCAACTTGAAGGTGTGACTCCATGCCAAAAGCAAGCTTGACAGCCATGGGGAAAAAGGAGTTCTGTTTTGTGCTTGCGATACCCAGCTGTGTGGAGAATTGATATAATGTCTAGGATCAGATATCTGAAAACCAAGGTTAGGAAGAGGTGACGGCATAAGACCATGGCATGTCCGAAGTGCTGGGTGTGCGGCCAGCTGTCTCCTTGTCTGTCTGGACGTCTAGCTTCAGGCTGTGTCAGACAGAGCATGAGTGCACAGAGCAGCCTATCCAGTTCGGGTACCGTCGAGGCCCAAGCAGGTTGATCCTCATCTGGGTTTTCTGGAGAGCCCTACAGGGAAACGTTTTTCTTCCGTTGGACAGACAATGGGCTGGGTTGTGGTTCTGGAGTTCCTAGATCGAAGGGCTTGTTTGCCAGGAGTGTGAGGAAGGAAGTCTGAAAACACAAGCTAGCGTGAGGTTTGGGACCGAGGGCACGGCAGGCCCACTCTGCAGAGGCTGAATCGAGATCTCCTGCACTGAGGTCATGTCAACTATGAGACGTGCCTCAGGCTAGAGTTTTTGTCCAGCATGGCCTCTTCCTGAAGGGTGTGGGGGCTTCATGAGGCCAGGGAGGTTTGCCTACGATGGGATTTGTGAACCAAACCTCAAGGTTTCCTTCTTCACGACAGTCGAGTCCTATTGGATGGTTCCAGGAGGCCCCATACGGAAAGACTCGAGAGCAGGTGTCTAAGCATGGATGCCTGGGAACGCCACCTCATATTCCCACTCTTTAGTCAGGACAAGGCAGGCTCAATCTGCGGGCTCCTGGGTGAGCTACCCAGAGGGGAGAGTTGAAATGGACTCTCCTGAAGATGAGTCCTACTGTGGCTTGGTGGCCTGGGAGACCTTGGAATGTGGAGGTGGCTCACGGACCTGCAGGATTCTCCAAGCTGAGGTGTTTCACACGGCTCCAACTAGGGAGCTTCCCATGTGGAGACGAGAGGAGTTCTGTTCAGTGCCTCAGGAAAGCCCCATATCCTGTTCTTCGAAGCAAAGCCTCTGAGGAGTGACACCTGGAAACCAAAGCAAGAGTTGAGATTAGGGCCTAAGGGCCTGTCCCGCTCAACCTTCTATCTCTGTTGACATCTGTGTGCATGCCTTCGTGGAGGTTGCTGCTCAGCTTATGTCCGAATGCCCTTGTGTGTCCGGGAGGCTCCCAGTAGTGGGATGTCCTCGGGGGCCTTGAGGTTTCTCATATTCTGGAGGTGTGTGGCCAAAGGAATGGACACAGTTTCCCAGGAGAGAGCAGGCACGGTCCTGTGGTATGTCTCCAGAGGACCGAGCCTAGAGGCTGTGTTTGCCAGGGCTGTGGGGACAGATGTCTGAAAAAGCAAACTTGGCTCAGCTAGTGGCCAAGGTAATGGCAGACCTTATCTCCAGTCCGTGAGGGGAGATCCTCTGGATATCAAAGGAGGGCAAGTGGGAGGCAGTCGCTCAGGCTTTTGTCTCTGGGTGTTGCGTTCACAGTGGCCGTTCAGGGTAGGGGTTGCTTCAGGGTCCGAGGCAGAGCCTTCCTCTCGGGGGATAGTCCAAGATCCAAGTGTTTGGGTTCATTCTGTGGGAAGGGAAAAGTACTGTTTTCTGCCACAGCGAACCCCCCAGGAGAGGGACTCTAGAGCACAGCAGTGGGTTCCCTCAACTGGAATACACACCATCAAGTTTGTCCTGGGTGCCTATGGGCAAGGCAAGCCACATATGCGGGCTCATGGTCCAGTCACTGAGAGGCGTTACTTGAATAAGGTACTCACGTTGAGGGTCACTATGTGTGTTTGTGCCCAAGGCGGCCCTCACGCATGGGCGTGGCCTCAGGGGCCATGCCGTTTTCTCCTACACTGAAGGTTTGACTCACTGCCAGCAGCAAATTTCTTGCCATGGGGATGAGGGGTTCTGACTTGTGCATCAGGTTGCCCCCTGTGCAGTGATTGGAGATAAGGTCTAGGTTCCGATGACTGAAAACCCAGGTTGGGAATGGATGGTGGCCTAAGGCAGTGGCGGGTCCAATGTGCTGGGTGTGCAGCCAGCTGTGTTGGAGTCTGTTGGAAGGTCTGGGCTCAGGGTATTTGCGACAGAGCATCAGTGTTTAAGGTAGCCTATGCAATTGGGGTGTTGCCATGGGCCAAGCAGTTTGATCCTCATTCAGGGTTTCTGGGCAGCACCATAGACAATGTTTTTCTCCTGGGAGGCAGGCAGAGTGCTTCATTGTGGCCCCAGAATTCCCAGTAGGGAGTGTTTGTGGGCCAGGAGTGTGAGGACGGATGTCTGAAAACACAAGCTAGGGTGAGGATTGGAGCCAAGGGCAGAGCAGGCCCACTCTGCAGAGGCTGAATCAAAATCTTCTGCATCTGAAGTCAGGCTGAGTATCAGACGTTTGCTGAGGCTGGAGTATGTGTCCATGATGGCACCTTCATGAAGCAGGGGCCTCATGAGGCCAAGGAAGTTTTCCCACGCTGAGTTTGGAGGTTTCCCCAAACCACAAGGTTTCCTTCTGCGGGACATTCGAGTCCTGTTGCATGGCTCCAGGACATACCATACGGAAGGACTGGAGAGCAGGGTTCGAAGGATGGATCCCTGTACAGCATGCCTCGCATTCCCATTGGCCATTAGCGACAAGATATGTTTGATCTGCTGCCTCTGGGGCACACTAACCAGGGGGCAGAGTTGAAATGGCCTCTCCTGAGGATGCGTCATAATATGCGTTTGGGTCCATGGAGACCTTGGAATGTGCTGGTTGTTCAGTGGCCCTGCGAAACTCTCCTAACTGAAGGGTTTGATACATCCCCAGTAAGAAAGCTCCCCATGTGGAGACGAGAGAGGTTTGGTTGGGTGCCTCGGAAAAGCCCCATGTGCTGGTCTACGAAAACAGTCCTCTGAGGACGGACACATGGAAACCAAAGCTAAGGTTCAGATTAGGCCCTGGGGCCTGTCCATTTCAACCTTCTGTCTCTGGGGACACTCAATGAGAGTCTAAGTGGAGATAGTTGCTCCGCTGGTGTCAGAGAGCCCCTCTTTGTCCAGGGTGGCCTACACTATTGATGGCCTCAGGGGCCGTGGAGCTTTTCCCTAACCTGTTGTGTTGTGGTCAATGGATTGGGCACACTTTCCTTGGAGAGGGCAGGCACAATCGTTCGCTGTGGCTCCAGAGGCCCTAGCCTGGAGGTTTGTGGGTCCAGGCTGTGGGCACAGAAGTCTGAAAACACAAACTCAGCTTATGAGTGGAGCCTAGGGTATGGCAGGCCGGATGTACAGCCCGAGAGGGAGCTCCTGGGACTCTGAAATAAGGGCGAGTGGGAGGCGTTCCTTCAGGCTTTTGTCTCTGTATGTTGTGTCCGGGATAGCCGTGGATTGGAGGGGTGGCCTCAGGGACTGTGGACGAGTATCCTTCTCTGGGGATTTGTCCCAGCTCCCAAGAGTTTGGGGTCATTTTGTGGGAAGGATGGTCCTGTTTTCTGGCTCATGTGTCTCTCCAAGAAAGGGATTCCAGAGCAGAGCCCCAGGTACGGTCGGGGCGACTGGAAAACTCAAACCATGGTGAGGATTGGGTGCATAGGGGCTTGGCAAGCCCCATATGCGGGCTCTTGGTCCAGGCCCTGACAGGCCTTTCTTTGACATGGGGCTCATGCTGAGGGTCACAGTGTGAATTTGTGCCCAAGCAGCACTCACGTTTGGGCGTGGCATCAGGGGCCATGAAGGTTTCTCCCAACTTGAAGGTGTGACTCCATGCCAAAAGCAAGCTTGACAGCCATGGGGAAAAAGGAGTTCTGTTTTGTGCTTGCGATACCCAGCTGTGTGGAGAATTGATATAATGTCTAGGATCAGATATCTGAAAACCAAGGTTAGGAAGAGGTGACGGCATAAGACCATGGCATGTCCGAAGTGCTGGGTGTGCGGCCAGCTGTCTCCTTGTCTGTCTGGACGTCTAGCTTCAGGCTGTGTCAGACAGAGCATGAGTGCACAGAGCAGCCTATCCAGTTCGGGTACCGTCGAGGCCCAAGCAGGTTGATCCTCATCTGGGTTTTCTGGAGAGCCCTACAGGGAAACGTTTTTCTTCCGTTGGACAGACAATGGGCTGGGTTGTGGTTCTGGAGTTCCTAGATCGAAGGGCTTGTTTGCCAGGAGTGTGAGGAAGGAAGTCTGAAAACACAAGCTAGCGTGAGGTTTGGGACCGAGGGCACGGCAGGCCCACTCTGCAGAGGCTGAATCGAGATCTCCTGCACTGAGGTCATGTCAACTATGAGACGTGCCTCAGGCTAGAGTTTTTGTCCAGCATGGCCTCTTCCTGAAGGGTGTGGGGGCTTCATGAGGCCAGGGAGGTTTGCCTACGATGGGATTTGTGAACCAAACCTCAAGGTTTCCTTCTTCACGACAGTCGAGTCCTATTGGATGGTTCCAGGAGGCCCCATACGGAAAGACTCGAGAGCAGGTGTCTAAGCATGGATGCCTGGGAACGCCACCTCATATTCCCACTCTTTAGTCAGGACAAGGCAGGCTCAATCTGCGGGCTCCTGGGTGAGCTACCCAGAGGGGAGAGTTGAAATGGACTCTCCTGAAGATGAGTCCTACTGTGGCTTGGTGGCCTGGGAGACCTTGGAATGTGGAGGTGGCTCACGGACCTGCAGGATTCTCCAAGCTGAGGTGTTTCACACGGCTCCAACTAGGGAGCTTCCCATGTGGAGACGAGAGGAGTTCTGTTCAGTGCCTCAGGAAAGCCCCATATCCTGTTCTTCGAAGCAAAGCCTCTGAGGAGTGACACCTGGAAACCAAAGCAAGAGTTGAGATTAGGGCCTAAGGGCCTGTCCCGCTCAACCTTCTATCTCTGTTGACATCTGTGTGCATGCCTTCGTGGAGGTTGCTGCTCAGCTTATGTCCGAATGCCCTTGTGTGTCCGGGAGGCTCCCAGTAGTGGGATGTCCTCGGGGGCCTTGAGGTTTCTCATATTCTGGAGGTGTGTGGCCAAAGGAATGGACACAGTTTCCCAGGAGAGAGCAGGCACGGTCCTGTGGTATGTCTCCAGAGGACCGAGCCTAGAGGCTGTGTTTGCCAGGGCTGTGGGGACAGATGTCTGAAAAAGCAAACTTGGCTCAGCTAGTGGCCAAGGTAATGGCAGACCTTATCTCCAGTCCGTGAGGGGAGATCCTCTGGATATCAAAGGAGGGCAAGTGGGAGGCAGTCGCTCAGGCTTTTGTCTCTGGGTGTTGCGTTCACAGTGGCCGTTCAGGGTAGGGGTTGCTTCAGGGTCCGAGGCAGAGCCTTCCTCTCGGGGGATAGTCCAAGATCCAAGTGTTTGGGTTCATTCTGTGGGAAGGGAAAAGTACTGTTTTCTGCCACAGCGAACCCCCCAGGAGAGGGACTCTAGAGCACAGCAGTGGGTTCCCTCAACTGGAATACACACCATCAAGTTTGTCCTGGGTGCCTATGGGCAAGGCAAGCCACATATGCGGGCTCATGGTCCAGTCACTGAGAGGCGTTACTTGAATAAGGTACTCACGTTGAGGGTCACTATGTGTGTTTGTGCCCAAGGCGGCCCTCACGCATGGGCGTGGCCTCAGGGGCCATGCCGTTTTCTCCTACACTGAAGGTTTGACTCACTGCCAGCAGCAAATTTCTTGCCATGGGGATGAGGGGTTCTGACTTGTGCATCAGGTTGCCCCCTGTGCAGTGATTGGAGATAAGGTCTAGGTTCCGATGACTGAAAACCCAGGTTGGGAATGGATGGTGGCCTAAGGCAGTGGCGGGTCCAATGTGCTGGGTGTGCAGCCAGCTGTGTTGGAGTCTGTTGGAAGGTCTGGGCTCAGGGTATTTGCGACAGAGCATCAGTGTTTAAGGTAGCCTATGCAATTGGGGTGTTGCCATGGGCCAAGCAGTTTGATCCTCATTCAGGGTTTCTGGGCAGCACCATAGACAATGTTTTTCTCCTGGGAGGCAGGCAGAGTGCTTCATTGTGGCCCCAGAATTCCCAGTAGGGAGTGTTTGTGGGCCAGGAGTGTGAGGACGGATGTCTGAAAACACAAGCTAGGGTGAGGATTGGAGCCAAGGGCAGAGCAGGCCCACTCTGCAGAGGCTGAATCAAAATCTTCTGCATCTGAAGTCAGGCTGAGTATCAGACGTTTGCTGAGGCTGGAGTATGTGTCCATGATGGCACCTTCATGAAGCAGGGGCCTCATGAGGCCAAGGAAGTTTTCCCACGCTGAGTTTGGAGGTTTCCCCAAACCACAAGGTTTCCTTCTGCGGGACATTCGAGTCCTGTTGCATGGCTCCAGGACATACCATACGGAAGGACTGGAGAGCAGGGTTCGAAGGATGGATCCCTGTACAGCATGCCTCGCATTCCCATTGGCCATTAGCGACAAGATATGTTTGATCTGCTGCCTCTGGGGCACACTAACCAGGGGGCAGAGTTGAAATGGCCTCTCCTGAGGATGCGTCATAATATGCGTTTGGGTCCATGGAGACCTTGGAATGTGCTGGTTGTTCAGTGGCCCTGCGAAACTCTCCTAACTGAAGGGTTTGATACATCCCCAGTAAGAAAGCTCCCCATGTGGAGACGAGAGAGGTTTGGTTGGGTGCCTCGGAAAAGCCCCATGTGCTGGTCTACGAAAACAGTCCTCTGAGGACGGACACATGGAAACCAAAGCTAAGGTTCAGATTAGGCCCTGGGGCCTGTCCATTTCAACCTTCTGTCTCTGGGGACACTCAATGAGAGTCTAAGTGGAGATAGTTGCTCCGCTGGTGTCAGAGAGCCCCTCTTTGTCCAGGGTGGCCTACACTATTGATGGCCTCAGGGGCCGTGGAGCTTTTCCCTAACCTGTTGTGTTGTGGTCAATGGATTGGGCACACTTTCCTTGGAGAGGGCAGGCACAATCGTTCGCTGTGGCTCCAGAGGCCCTAGCCTGGAGGTTTGTGGGTCCAGGCTGTGGGCACAGAAGTCTGAAAACACAAACTCAGCTTATGAGTGGAGCCTAGGGTATGGCAGGCCGGATGTACAGCCCGAGAGGGAGCTCCTGGGACTCTGAAATAAGGGCGAGTGGGAGGCGTTCCTTCAGGCTTTTGTCTCTGTATGTTGTGTCCGGGATAGCCGTGGATTGGAGGGGTGGCCTCAGGGACTGTGGACGAGTATCCTTCTCTGGGGATTTGTCCCAGCTCCCAAGAGTTTGGGGTCATTTTGTGGGAAGGATGGTCCTGTTTTCTGGCTCATGTGTCTCTCCAAGAAAGGGATTCCAGAGCAGAGCCCCAGGTACGGTCGGGGCGACTGGAAAACTCAAACCATGGTGAGGATTGGGTGCATAGGGGCTTGGCAAGCCCCATATGCGGGCTCTTGGTCCAGGCCCTGACAGGCCTTTCTTTGACATGGGGCTCATGCTGAGGGTCACAGTGTGAATTTGTGCCCAAGCAGCACTCACGTTTGGGCGTGGCATCAGGGGCCATGAAGGTTTCTCCCAACTTGAAGGTGTGACTCCACGCCAAAAGCAAGCTTGACAGCCATGGGGAAAAAGGAGTTCTGTTTTGTGCTTGCGATACCCAGCTGTGTGGAGAATTGATATAATGTCTAGGATCAGATATCTGAAAACCAAGGTTAGGAAGAGGTGACGGCATAAGACCATGGCATGTCCGAAGTGCTGGGTGTGCGGCCAGCTGTCTCCTTGTCTGTCTGGACGTCTAGCTTCAGGCTGTGTCAGACAGAGCATGAGTGCACAGAGCAGCCTATCCAGTTCGGGTACCGTCGAGGCCCAAGCAGGTTGATCCTCATCTGGGTTTTCTGGAGAGCCCTACAGGGAAACGTTTTTCTTCCGTTGGACAGACAATGGGCTGGGTTGTGGTTCTGGAGTTCCTAGATCGAAGGGCTTGTTTGCCAGGAGTGTGAGGAAGGAAGTCTGAAAACACAAGCTAGCGTGAGGTTTGGGACCGAGGGCACGGCAGGCCCACTCTGCAGAGGCTGAATCGAGATCTCCTGCACTGAGGTCATGTCAACTATGAGACGTGCCTCAGGCTAGAGTTTTTGTCCAGCATGGCCTCTTCCTGAAGGGTGTGGGGGCTTCATGAGGCCAGGGAGGTTTGCCTACGATGGGATTTGTGAACCAAACCTCAAGGTTTCCTTCTTCACGACAGTCGAGTCCTATTGGATGGTTCCAGGAGGCCCCATACGGAAAGACTCGAGAGCAGGTGTCTAAGCATGGATGCCTGGGAACGCCACCTCATATTCCCACTCTTTAGTCAGGACAAGGCAGGCTCAATCTGCGGGCTCCTGGGTGAGCTACCCAGAGGGGAGAGTTGAAATGGACTCTCCTGAAGATGAGTCCTACTGTGGCTTGGTGGCCTGGGAGACCTTGGAATGTGGAGGTGGCTCACGGACCTGCAGGATTCTCCAAGCTGAGGTGTTTCACACGGCTCCAACTAGGGAGCTTCCCATGTGGAGATGAGAGGAGTTCTGTTCAGTGCCTCAGGAAAGCCCCATATCCTGTTCTTCGAAGCAAAGCCTCTGAGGAGTGACACCTGGAAACCAAAGCAAGAGTTGAGATTAGGGCCTAAGGGCCTGTCCCGCTCAACCTTCTATCTCTGTTGACATCTGTGTGCATGCCTTCGTGGAGGTTGCTGCTCAGCTTATGTCCGAATGCCCTTGTGTGTCCGGGAGGCTCCCAGTAGTGGGATGTCCTCGGGGGCCTTGAGGTTTCTCATATTCTGGAGGTGTGTGGCCAAAGGAATGGACACAGTTTCCCAGGAGAGAGCAGGCACGGTCCTGTGGTATGTCTCCAGAGGACCGAGCCTAGAGGCTGTGTTTGCCAGGGCTGTGGGGACAGATGTCTGAAAAAGCAAACTTGGCTCAGCTAGTGGCCAAGGTAATGGCAGACCTTATCTCCAGTCCGTGAGGGGAGATCCTCTGGATATCAAAGGAGGGCAAGTGGGAGGCAGTCGCTCAGGCTTTTGTCTCTGGGTGTTGCGTTCACAGTGGCCGTTCAGGGTAGGGGTTGCTTCAGGGTCCGAGGCAGAGCCTTCCTCTCGGGGGATAGTCCAAGATCCAAGTGTTTGGGTTCATTCTGTGGGAAGGGAAAAGTACTGTTTTCTGCCACAGCGAACCCCCCAGGAGAGGGACTCTAGAGCACAGCAGTGGGTTCCCTCAACTGGAATACACACCATCAAGTTTGTCCTGGGTGCCTATGGGCAAGGCAAGCCACATATGCGGGCTCATGGTCCAGTCACTGAGAGGCGTTACTTGAATAAGGTACTCACGTTGAGGGTCACTATGTGTGTTTGTGCCCAAGGCGGCCCTCACGCATGGGTGTGGCCTCAGGGGCCATGCCGTTTTCTCCTACACTGAAGGTTTGACTCACTGCCAGCAGCAAATTTCTTGCCATGGGGATGAGGGGTTCTGACTTGTGCATCAGGTTGCCCCCTGTGCAGGGATTGGAGATAAGGTCTAGGTTCCGATGACTGAAAACCCAGGTTGGGAATGGATGGTGGCCTAAGGCAGTGGCGGGTCCAATGTGCTGGGTGTGCAGCCAGCTGTGTTGGAGTCTGTTGGAAGGTCTGGGCTCAGGGTATTTGCGACAGAGCATCAGTGTTTAAGGTAGCCTATGCAATTGGGGTGTTGCCATGGGCCAAGCAGTTTGATCCTCATTCAGGGTTTCTGGGCAGCACCATAGACAATGTTTTTCTCCTGGGAGGCAGGCAGAGTGCTTCATTGTGGCCCCAGAATTCCCAGTAGGGAGTGTTTGTGGGCCAGGAGTGTGAGGACGGATGTCTGAAAACACAAGCTAGGGTGAGGATTGGAGCCAAGGGCAGAGCAGGCCCACTCTGCAGAGGCTGAATCAAAATCTTCTGCATCTGAAGTCAGGCTGAGTATCAGACGTTTGCTGAGGCTGGAGTATGTGTCCATGATGGCACCTTCATGAAGCAGGGGCCTCATGAGGCCAAGGAAGTTTTCCCACGCTGAGTTTGGAGGTTTCCCCAAACCACAAGGTTTCCTTCTGCGGGACATTCGAGTCCTGTTGCATGGCTCCAGGACATACCATACGGAAGGACTGGAGAGCAGGGTTCGAAGGATGGATCCCTGTACAGCATGCCTCGCATTCCCATTGGCCATTAGCGACAAGATATGTTTGATCTGCTGCCTCTGGGGCACACTAACCAGGGGGCAGAGTTGAAATGGCCTCTCCTGAGGATGCGTCATAATATGCGTTTGGGTCCATGGAGACCTTGGAATGTGCTGGTTGTTCAGTGGCCCTGCGAAACTCTCCTAACTGAAGGGTTTGATACATCCCCAGTAAGAAAGCTCCCCATGTGGAGACGAGAGAGGTTTGGTTGGGTGCCTCGGAAAAGCCCCATGTGCTGGTCTACGAAAACAGTCCTCTGAGGACGGACACATGGAAACCAAAGCTAAGGTTCAGATTAGGCCCTGGGGCCTGTCCATTTCAACCTTCTGTCTCTGGGGACACTCAATGAGAGTCTAAGTGGAGATAGTTGCTCCGCTGGTGTCAGAGAGCCCCTCTTTGTCCAGGGTGGCCTACACTATTGATGGCCTCAGGGGCCGTGGAGCTTTTCCCTAACCTGTTGTGTTGTGGTCAATGGATTGGGCACACTTTCCTTGGAGAGGGCAGGCACAATCGTTCGCTGTGGCTCCAGAGGCCCTAGCCTGGAGGTTTGTGGGTCCAGGCTGTGGGCACAGAAGTCTGAAAACACAAACTCAGCTTATGAGTGGAGCCTAGGGTATGGCAGGCCGGATGTACAGCCCGAGAGGGAGCTCCTGGGACTCTGAAATAAGGGCGAGTGGGAGGCGTTCCTTCAGGCTTTTGTCTCTGTATGTTGTGTCCGGGATAGCCGTGGATTGGAGGGGTGGCCTCAGGGACTGTGGACGAGTATCCTTCTCTGGGGATTTGTCCCAGCTCCCAAGAGTTTGGGGTCATTTTGTGGGAAGGATGGTCCTGTTTTCTGGCTCATGTGTCTCTCCAAGAAAGGGATTCCAGAGCAGAGCCCCAGGTACGGTCGGGGCGACTGGAAAACTCAAACCATGGTGAGGATTGGGTGCATAGGGGCTTGGCAAGCCCCATATGCGGGCTCTTGGTCCAGGCCCTGACAGGCCTTTCTTTGACATGGGGCTCATGCTGAGGGTCACAGTGTGAATTTGTGCCCAAGCAGCACTCACGTTTGGGCGTGGCATCAGGGGCCATGAAGGTTTCTCCCAACTTGAAGGTGTGACTCCACGCCAAAAGCAAGCTTGACAGCCATGGGGAAAAAGGAGTTCTGTTTTGTGCTTGCGATACCCAGCTGTGTGGAGAATTGATATAATGTCTAGGATCAGATATCTGAAAACCAAGGTTAGGAAGAGGTGACGGCATAAGACCATGGCATGTCCGAAGTGCTGGGTGTGCGGCCAGCTGTCTCCTTGTCTGTCTGGACGTCTAGCTTCAGGCTGTGTCAGACAGAGCATGAGTGCACAGAGCAGCCTATCCAGTTCGGGTACCGTCGAGGCCCAAGCAGGTTGATCCTCATCTGGGTTTTCTGGAGAGCCCTACAGGGAAACGTTTTTCTTCCGTTGGACAGACAATGGGCTGGGTTGTGGTTCTGGAGTTCCTAGATCGAAGGGCTTGTTTGCCAGGAGTGTGAGGAAGGAAGTCTGAAAACACAAGCTAGCGTGAGGTTTGGGACCGAGGGCACGGCAGGCCCACTCTGCAGAGGCTGAATCGAGATCTCCTGCACTGAGGTCATGTCAACTATGAGACGTGCCTCAGGCTAGAGTTTTTGTCCAGCATGGCCTCTTCCTGAAGGGTGTGGGGGCTTCATGAGGCCAGGGAGGTTTGCCTACGATGGGATTTGTGAACCAAACCTCAAGGTTTCCTTCTTCACGACAGTCGAGTCCTATTGGATGGTTCCAGGAGGCCCCATACGGAAAGACTCGAGAGCAGGTGTCTAAGCATGGATGCCTGGGAACGCCACCTCATATTCCCACTCTTTAGTCAGGACAAGGCAGGCTCAATCTGCGGGCTCCTGGGTGAGCTACCCAGAGGGGAGAGTTGAAATGGACTCTCCTGAAGATGAGTCCTACTGTGGCTTGGTGGCCTGGGAGACCTTGGAATGTGGAGGTGGCTCACGGACCTGCAGGATTCTCCAAGCTGAGGTGTTTCACACGGCTCCAACTAGGGAGCTTCCCATGTGGAGACGAGAGGAGTTCTGTTCAGTGCCTCAGGAAAGCCCCATATCCTGTTCTTCGAAGCAAAGCCTCTGAGGAGTGACACCTGGAAACCAAAGCAAGAGTTGAGATTAGGGCCTAAGGGCCTGTCCCGCTCAACCTTCTATCTCTGTTGACATCTGTGTGCATGCCTTCGTGGAGGTTGCTGCTCAGCTTATGTCCGAATGCCCTTGTGTGTCCGGGAGGCTCCCAGTAGTGGGATGTCCTCGGGGGCCTTGAGGTTTCTCATATTCTGGAGGTGTGTGGCCAAAGGAATGGACACAGTTTCCCAGGAGAGAGCAGGCACGGTCCTGTGGTATGTCTCCAGAGGACCGAGCCTAGAGGCTGTGTTTGCCAGGGCTGTGGGGACAGATGTCTGAAAAAGCAAACTTGGCTCAGCTAGTGGCCAAGGTAATGGCAGACCTTATCTCCAGTCCGTGAGGGGAGATCCTCTGGATATCAAAGGAGGGCAAGTGGGAGGCAGTCGCTCAGGCTTTTGTCTCTGGGTGTTGCGTTCACAGTGGCCGTTCAGGGTAGGGGTTGCTTCAGGGTCCGAGGCAGAGCCTTCCTCTCGGGGGATAGTCCAAGATCCAAGTGTTTGGGTTCATTCTGTGGGAAGGGAAAAGTACTGTTTTCTGCCACAGCGAACCCCCCAGGAGAGGGACTCTAGAGCACAGCAGTGGGTTCCCTCAACTGGAATACACACCATCAAGTTTGTCCTGGGTGCCTATGGGCAAGGCAAGCCACATATGCGGGCTCATGGTCCAGTCACTGAGAGGCGTTACTTGAATAAGGTACTCACGTTGAGGGTCACTATGTGTGTTTGTGCCCAAGGCGGCCCTCACGCATGGGCGTGGCCTCAGGGGCCATGCCGTTTTCTCCTACACTGAAGGTTTGACTCACTGCCAGCAGCAAATTTCTTGCCATGGGGATGAGGGGTTCTGACTTGTGCATCAGGTTGCCCCCTGTGCAGGGATTGGAGATAAGGTCTAGGTTCCGATGACTGAAAACCCAGGTTGGGAATGGATGGTGGCCTAAGGCAGTGGCGGGTCCAATGTGCTGGGTGTGCAGCCAGCTGTGTTGGAGTCTGTTGGAAGGTCTGGGCTCAGGGTATTTGCGACAGAGCATCAGTGTTTAAGGTAGCCTATGCAATTGGGGTGTTGCCATGGGCCAAGCAGTTTGATCCTCATTCAGGGTTTCTGGGCAGCACCATAGACAATGTTTTTCTCCTGGGAGGCAGGCAGAGTGCTTCATTGTGGCCCCAGAATTCCCAGTAGGGAGTGTTTGTGGGCCAGGAGTGTGAGGACGGATGTCTGAAAACACAAGCTAGGGTGAGGATTGGAGCCAAGGGCAGAGCAGGCCCACTCTGCAGAGGCTGAATCAAAATCTTCTGCATCTGAAGTCAGGCTGAGTATCAGACGTTTGCTGAGGCTGGAGTATGTGTCCATGATGGCACCTTCATGAAGCAGGGGCCTCATGAGGCCAAGGAAGTTTTCCCACGCTGAGTTTGGAGGTTTCCCCAAACCACAAGGTTTCCTTCTGCGGGACATTCGAGTCCTGTTGCATGGCTCCAGGACATACCATACGGAAGGACTGGAGAGCAGGGTTCGAAGGATGGATCCCTGTACAGCATGCCTCGCATTCCCATTGGCCATAAGCGACAAGATATGTTTGATCTGCTGCCTCTGGGGCACACTAACCAGGGGGCAGAGTTGAAATGGCCTCTCCTGAGGATGCGTCATAATATGCGTTTGGGTCCATGGAGACCTTGGAATGTGCTGGTTGTTCAGTGGCCCTGCGAAACTCTCCTAACTGAAGGGTTTGATACATCCCCAGTAAGAAAGCTCCCCATGTGGAGACGAGAGAGGTTTGGTTGGGTGCCTCGGAAAAGCCCCATGTGCTGGTCTACGAAAACAGTCCTCTGAGGACGGACACATGGAAACCAAAGCTAAGGTTCAGATTAGGCCCTGGGGCCTGTCCATTTCAACCTTCTGTCTCTGGGGACACTCAATGAGAGTCTAAGTGGAGATAGTTGCTCTGCTGGTGTCAGAGAGCCCCTCTTTGTCCAGGGTGGCCTACACTATTGATGGCCTCAGGGGCCGTGGAGCTTTTCCCTAACCTGTTGTGTTGTGGTCAATGGATTGGGCACACTTTCCTTGGAGAGGGCAGGCACAATCGTTCGCTGTGGCTCCAGAGGCCCTAGCCTGGAGGTTTGTGGGTCCAGGCTGTGGGCACAGAAGTCTGAAAACACAAACTCAGCTTATGAGTGGAGCCTAGGGTATGGCAGGCCGGATGTACAGCCCGAGAGGGAGCTCCTGGGACTCTGAAATAAGGGCGAGTGGGAGGCGTTCCTTCAGGCTTTTGTCTCTGTATGTTGTGTCCGAGATAGCCGTGGATTGGAGGGGTGGCCTCAGGGACTGTGGACGAGTATCCTTCTCTGGGGATTTGTCCCAGCTCCCAAGAGTTTGGGGTCATTTTGTGGGAAGGATGGTCCTGTTTTCTGGCTCATGTGTCTCTCCAAGAAAGGGATTCCAGAGCAGAGCCCCAGGTACGGTCGGGGCGACTGGAAAACTCAAACCTTGGTGAGGATTGGGTGCATAGGGGCTTGGCAAGCCCCATATGCGGGCTCTTGGTCCAGGCCCTGACAGGCCTTTCTTTGACATGGGGCTCATGCTGAGGGTCACAGTGTGAACTTGTGCCCAAGCAGCACTCACGTTTGGGAGTGGCATCAGGGGCCATGAAGGTTTCTCCCAACTTGAAGGTGTGACTCCATGCCAAGAGCAAGCTTAACAGCCATGGGGAAGGAGGAGTTCTTTCTTGTGCTTGCGATACACAGCTGTGTGGAGAATTGATATAATGTCTAGGTTCAGATATCTGAAAACCAAGGTTAGGAAGAGGTGACGGCATAAGACCATGGCGTGTCCGAAATGCTGGGTGTGCGGCCAGCTGTCTCCTTGTCTGTCTGGACGTCTGGCTTCAGGCTGTGTCAGACAGAGCATGAGTGCCCACAGCAGCCTATCCAGTTCGGGTACCGTCGAGTCCCAAGCAGGTTGATCCTCATCTGGGTTTTCTGGAGAGCCCTACAGGGAAACGTTTTTCTTCCGTTGGACAGACAATGGGCTGGGTTGTGGTTCTGGAGTTCCTAGATCGAAGGGCTTGTTTGCCAGGAGTGTGAGGAAGGAAGTCTGAAAACACAAGCTAGCGTGAAGTTTGGGACCGAGGGCACGGCAGACCCACTCTGCAGAGGCTGAATCGAGATCTCCTGCACTGAGGTCATGTCAACTATGAGACGTGCCTCAGGCTAGAGTTTTTGTCCAGCATGGCCTCTACCTGAAGGGTGTGGGGGCTTCATGAGGCCAGGGAGGTTTGCCTACGATGGGATTTGTGAACGAAACCTCAAGGTTTCCTTCTTCACGACAGTCGAGTCCTATTGGATGGTTCCAGGAGGCCCCACACGGAAAGACTCGAGAGCAGGTGTCTAAGCATGGATGCCTGGGAACGCCACCTCATATTCCCACTCTTTAGTCAGGACAAGGCAGGCTCAATCTTCAGGCTCCTGGGTGAGCTACCCAGAGGGGAGGGTTGAAATGGACTCTTCTGGAGATGAGTCCTACTGTGGCTTGGTGGCCTGGGAGACCTTGGAATGTGGAGGTGGCTCACGGACTCTGATGACCTAAGGCCATGACGGGTTTTATGTGCTCAGTGTGCGGTCATCTTTCTGGGTGTTGGTCAGAAGGTCCGGGCTCAGGTTGTGTTCGACAGTGCATGAGTGCCCAGGTTAGACTATATAATTTGGGTAAAGTCGAGTGCTGTGTAGGTTTATCCTCATTTAAGGTGCCTGGGTAGCTCATGAGGCAATAATTTTTTTTCTAGAGGGCAGGCAGAGTGCTACATTGTGGGTCCGGAATTGCCACACTTGAGGGCTTCGGGGCCAGGAGTGTGAGGACGGACGTCTGAGAAGACAAGCTAGACTTGGGTTTCAGGGCGAGGGCACGGCAGGTACCCCCTGCAGATCTGAACCAATATCTCATGCATCTGAAGTCAGGGCGAGGATCAGACGTTGGCTCAGGTTGGAGTTTCTGAGCATGACGGCCGCTTCATGAAGGGAGCGGAGTCTTGAGGCCATTGAGGTTTTCCCACGTTGGGAGTTGTGGGATGCCCCCTTCAAGGATTCCTTCTGTGGGACAATTGAGACCTGTTGGACAGCTCCAAGACATCCCATATGGAATGACTGCAGAGCACCGTTCGCGGATGGATGCCTGGGAAGCCCGCCTCGCATTCCAATTGTCTCCTAGCAACAAGACAGTTTAGATCTGATGGCTCTGCCGGAGCAACCTGGGTGGCTGAGTTGAAATGGACTTTCCTGAGGATGGGTCCTAATGTGTTTTTGTGTCCATGAGGGCCTTGGAATGGGGCGGTGGCACCGGGACCCTGAAGTACTCTCCTAAGCTTTGGACATGGCTCCCATGCACAGGTTTCCTTGTGGAGATGAGATGAGTTCTGATGGATGCCTCCGGAAAACCCCTATGCTCGTATTGGAATCAGGCTTTTGAGGACACATGCCTGTAACCCAAAGCAATGGATCCTATTATGGCCTAGGGTCCTGTCTGGTTCAATCTTCTTCTTGGGGGACATCCATCTATGGTATGAGTGGAGGTCGATTATCACCTGGTGTCAGACAGCCCTTGTTTGTTCCGGGCGACCTACACTATTGGGATGGCCTCAGGGACTTTGGAGGTTTCTCCTAATTTGTACGATTTTGGACCATGGAATGGGCAGAATTCCCATGGATTGGTAGGCACAGTCCTAATGTGTGGCTCCAGGGTCCCAGCCTGGAGGGTGTGTGGCCCAAGACTTTGAGGACAGAAGTCTGAAAACACAAACTCAGCTTAGGTTTGGGGACGTAGGTATGGCAGGCCCGATCTACAAACCATGAGAAGAACTCTTCAGGATATGAAGAAAGTGCGAGTCTGAGACGCTTGCTCAGGCTTTTGTCTCTGGATTTTGTATCAGTGATGGCCGTGGAATGTCAGGGAGGCCTCATGGGCCATGGACGAATCTTCCTCTCTGAGGATTTGGCCCGATTCCCAATTGCTTTTCGTCAATCTGTGGGATGGGAGGTCTCCTTTCAGGTTTGTTACCTCAGGTGTCCCACCAAAAGAGGAATTCCAAAGCCAAGCCGTGGGGAAGACTGAAGGGACAACCCAAACTATGGTTAAAAATTGGGGCCTAGGGGCATGGCAAGCCCAATATGCTATCCCTTCATCCAGCCACTGAGTGGCCTTACTTGAGGACTGGGCTCAGCCTGAGGGTCACAATGTGTGTTGTGACCAATGTGGCCCGCGAGCATGGGCGGGGCCTCATGGGCCACACTGGTTTCAACGACACTTAACGTTGGAAAACATGCCAACCACAAGGTTTCTTGCCATGGGGAAGGAGTTCTGATTTCTGCATCACCTTCAATCTGGGCAGTGATTGGAGATAAGGTCTAGGTTCTGAAACCTGAAAGCCGAGTTTGGGAAGAGATGACGACCTAAGGCCATGGCGGATCGATGTGCTCAGTGTGCGGCCAGCTGTCTGGGAGGGGCCAGGGGTTCCAGGCTCAGGCTGTGTCAGAAAGGGCATTAGTGCCCTGGTTAGCCTATGTATTTGGGGGACAGCCAAGGTCGGTGCAGGTTGATCCTCATTTGTGGTTACTGGGTAGCCCCAGAGGACAATGTTTTCCTTCTGGAGGGCAGGAAGAGTGCTGCATTGTAGTTCTTGATTGCCAAACTGGAGGGCTTGTGGGCCAGTAGTCTGACGACAAAAGTCTGAGAACACAAGCTAGGCTTAGGTTTCTGGGTGAGGCCATGGCACGCACAATCTACAGACCTGAATCGAGATCTCGTGCATCTGAAATCAGGGCGAGGATTAGACGATCGCTCAGGTTGGAGTTTCTGTCCCTGATGGCCCCTTCATGATTGATGGGGCATCACGAGAACACGAGGGTTTTCCCACGATGGGAGTTATGAGAAGCTCCAAACAGCAGAGAGTCTTCTGCAGGTCAATTGGGACCTGTTGCTTGGCTCCAGGCCAATGTTTCTGAGCAGGGTTCTAAGGTTGGATGGCTGCGTAGCCCACCTCGCATTCCAATTGTCTCCTAGCAACAAGACAGGTTAGATCTCCTGGATCTGTGGGGAGCTACCGAGGACGCTGAGTTGAAATGGACACTCCTGGGGATGGGTCCTAATGTGCATTTGTGTCTATGGAGACCTTGGAATGAAGCGGTGGCACTGGGGCCCTAAAGGGTTCCTCCTAAACAGAGGCTTTGAGATAGCTCCAACGTGCAAGTTTCCCAAGTGTAGATGAGATGTTTTCGGATGGGTGAGTCAAGAAACAGTTATATGCTGCTTTTCAAAACCAGGCCTCTGAGGAGAGATGCCTGAAACCAAAGCAATGGATCTGATTAGTGCCTAGGGGCCTGTTCTTTCCTTTTTACCTCTGGCGACATCTGTCTATGGGTCTGAGTGCAGGTAGGTGCTCAGTTGAACTCAGATTGCCCCTCTTTTTCCTGGGAAGCCACCACTATTGAGATGGATCAGGGACTTTGGAGGTTTATCCTATTAGAAGGGTTGTGGCCATTGGAATGGGCAAACACAATTCCCTTGGAGAGGGCAAGTACAGTCCTCAGGTTTGGCACCTGGGGCCTTAGCCTGTAGGTTGTGTAGGCCAGGGCTGTTTGGACAGTTGTCTGAAAACACAACCTCGGCTTATGTTTCGGGTCATAGATATGGAAGACTGATCTACAGAACATAAGGAACTCTTCGGGATTTGAAAGAAGGGCGAGTGTGAGGCTCCTGCTCAAGTTTTTGTCTCTGGATATCGTGTCACTCATGGTCGTGGAATATCTGGGTGACTTCATGGGAAATGGACGAGTCTTACTCTCTGGTGGTTTGGCCCCGTCGAAAAAGTTTGGTGTCATTCTGTGGGCTGGATGAAGTCCGTTTTTTTATTGTTGTTATTGTTGTTTTCTTTTTTAAGCTCAGGTGTCCCACAAAATGAGGGATTCCAGAGTAAAACCCTGGGGAGGGGCGTCTGGACAATCAGAAATCTGGTTAAAAATTGGGGCCTAGGGACATGTCAAGCCCATTATGACATCTAATGGTCCAGCCACTGAGAGGACTTACTTGACGACAGGACTCATGCTGAGGGTCACAATGCGTGTGTATGCCCTCGTCGCACTCAAGAATGGGCGGGGCCTCAGGGTTTCTCCTACACTGATCGTTGGACAACGTGCCAACCACAAGGGATCTTGCCATGGGTAAGGAGGAGTTCTTATTTCTGCATGACGCTCACCCCAGGGCAGTGATTGGAGATAAGGTCTCGGTTCTGAAGCCTGAAAACTGAGGTAGGGAAGAGATCATGATCTAAGGCCATGGCGGGTTTTATGTGCTCAGTGTGCGGTCAGCTTTCTGGGTGTTGGTCAGAAGGTCCGGGCTCAGGTTGTGTTCGACAGTGCATGAGTGCCCAGTTTAGACTATATAATTTGGGTAAAGTCGAGTGCTGTGTAGGTTTACCCTCATTTAAGGTGCCTGGGCAGCTCATGAGGCAATAATTTTTCTTCTAGAGGGCAGGCAGTGTGCTGCATTCTGGGTCCCGAATTGCCAAACTTGAGAGCTTCGGGGCCAGGAGTGTGAGGACGGACGTCTGAGAAGACAAGCTAGACTTGGGTTTCAGGGCGAGGGCACGGCAGGTACACCCTGCAGATCTGAACCAATATCTCATGCATCTGAAGTCAGGGCGAGGATCAGACGTTGGCTCAGGTTGGAGTTTCTGAGCATGACGGCTGCTTCATGAGGGGAGCGGAGTCTCGAGGCCATTGAGGTTTTCCCACGTTGGGAGTTGTGGGATGCCCCCTTCAGGGTTCCATCTGGGGACAATTGAGACCTGTTGGACAGCTCCAGGACATCCCATATGGAATGAATGCAGAGCACCGTTCGTGGATAGATGCCTGGGAAGCCTGCCTCGCATTCCAATTGTCTCCTAGCAACAAGACAGTTTAGATCTGATGGCTCACCGGAGCAACCGGGGTGGTTGAGTTGAAATGGACTTTCCTGAGGATGGGTCCTAATGTGTTTTTGTGTCCATGAGGGCCAGGAATTGGGCGGTGGCACCGGGACCCTGAAGTACTCTCCTAAGATTTGGACATGGCTCCCATGCACAGGTTTCCTTGTGGAGACGAGATGAGTTCTGATGGGTGCCTCCGGAAAACCCCTATGCTCGTATTGGAATCAGGCTTTTGAGGACACATGCCTGTAACCCAAAGCAATGGATCCTATTATGGCCTAGGGTCCTGTCTGGTTCAATCTTCTTCTCTGGGGACATCCGTCTATGGTATGAGTGGAGGTTGATTATCAGCTGGTGTCAGACAGCCCTAGTTTGTTCCGGGCGACCTACACTATTGAGATGGCCTCAGGGACTTTGGAGGTTTCTCCTAATTTGTACGATTTTGGACCATGGAATGGGCAGAATTCCCATGGATTGGTAGGCACAGTCCTAATGTGTGGCTCCAGGGTCCCAGCCTGGAGGGTGTGTGGCCCAAGAATTTGAGGACAGAAGTCTGAAAACAGAAACTCAGCTTAGGTTTGGGGACGTAGGTATGGCAGGCCCGATCTACAAACCAAGAGAATAACTCTTCAAGATATGAAGAAAGTGCGAGTCTGAGGCGCTTGCTCAGGCTTTTGTCTCTGGATTTTGTATCAGCGATGGCCGTGGAATGTCGGGGAGGCCTCATGGGCCATGAACGAATCTTCCTCTCTGAGGATTTGGCCCGATTCCCAATTGCTTTTCGTCAATCTGTGGAATGGGAGGTCTCCTTTCAGGTTTGTTACCTCAGGTGTCCCACCAAAAGAGGAATTCCAAAGCCAAGCCGTGGGGAAGACTGAAGGGAAAACCCGAAATATGGTTAAAAATTGGGGCCTAGGGCATGGCAAGCCCAATATGCCATCTCTTCATCCAGCCACTGAGTGGCCTTACTTGAGGACTGGGCTCAGCTTGAGGGTCACAATGTGTGTTTGTGACCAATGTGGCCCGCGAGCATGGGCGGGGCCTCATGGGCCACACTGGTTTCAACGACACTGAACGTTGGACAACATGCCAACCACAAGGTTTCTTGCCATGGGGAAGAAGATCTGATTTCTGCATCACCTTCAATCTGGGCAGTGAGTGGAGATAAGGTCTAGGTTCTGAAACCTGAAAACCGATGTTGGGAAGAGATGACGACCTACGGCCGTGGCGGTTCGATGTGCTCAGTGTGCGGCCAGCTGTCTGGGAGGGGCCAGGGGATTCAGGCTCAGGATGTGTCAGAAAGAGCATTAGTGCCCTGGTTAGCCTAAGTATTTGGGGTACAGCCAAGGTCGGTGCAGGTTGATACTCATTTGGAGTTACTGGGTAGCCCCAGAGGACAATGTTTTTTATCTGGTGGGCAGGCAGAGTGCTGCATTGTAGTTCTGGATTGCCAAACTGGAGGACTTGTGGGCCAGTAGTCTGACGACAAAAGTCTGAGAACACAACCTAGGCTTAGGTTTCTGGGTGAGGCCAAGGCAGGCACAATCTACAGACCTGAATCGAGATCTCGTGCATCTGAAGTCAGGGCGAGGATCAGACGATCGCTCAGGTTGGAGTTTCTGTCCCTGATGGCCCCTTCATGAATGTGGGGGCATCACGAGGCCATGGGGGTTTTCCCACGGTGGGAGTTGTGAGAAGCTCCAAATTGCAGAGAGTCTTCTGCAGGACAATAGAGACCTGTTGTTTGGCTCCAGGCCAATGATTCTGAGCAGGGTTCTAAGGATGGATGGCTGGGTAGCCCACCTCTTATTCCTATTGTCTCCTAGCAACAAGACAGGTTAGATCTCCTGGATCTGTGGGGAGCAACCTAGGACGCTGAGTTGAAATGGATACCCCTAAGAATGGGTCCTAATGTGCTTTTGTGTCTATGGAGACCTTGGAATGAAGAGGTGGCACTGGTGCCCTAAATGGTTCTCCTAAACAGAGGCTTTGACACAGCTCCAACGTGCAAATTTCCCATGTGTAGATGAGATGTTTTCTGATGGGTGAGTCAAGAAACAGCTATATGCTGCTTTTAAAATCCAGGCCTCTGAGGAGAGATGCCTGGAAACCAAAGCAATGGATCTGATTAGTGCCTAGGGGCCTGTTCTTTCCTTTTTACCTCTGGGGACATCTGTCTATGGGTCTGAGTGCAGGTAGGTTCTCATTTGGGCTCAGATTGCCCCTGTTTTTCCTGGGAAGCCACCACTATTGAGATGGATCAGGGACTATGGAGGTTTATCCTATTAGAAGGGTTGTGGCCATTGGAATGGGCACACACAATTCCCTTGGAGAGGGCAAGTACAGTCCTCAGGTTTGGCTCCATGGGCCTGAGCCTGTAGGTTGTGCAGGCCAGGGCTGTTTGGACAGTTGTCTGAAAACACAAACTCGGCTTATGTTTCGTGTCATAGGTATGGCAGGACTGATCTACAGACCATGAAGAGAACTCTTCTGGATTTGAAAGAATGGCGAGTGTGAGGCTCCTGCTCAAGTTTTTGTCTCTGGATATCGTGTCACTCATGGTCGTGGAATTTCTGGGTGACTTCATGTGAAATGGACGAGTCTTACTCTCTGGTGGTTTGGCCACGTCCAAAGAGTTTGGGGTCATTCTGTGAGCTGGAAGAAGTCCGGTTTTTTTTTTTTGTTGTTGTTGTTGTTTTCTTTTTTAACCTCAGGTGTCCCACTAAATGAGGGAATCCAGAGTAGAGCCCTGGGGAGGGGCGACTGGACAGTCAGAAATCAGGTTAAAAATTGGGCCTAGTGATATGTCAAGCCCATTATGACATCTAAAGTCCAGCCACTGAGAGGACTTACTAGAGGACAGGACTCATGCTGAGGGTCACAATGCGTGTGTATGCGCTCGTTCCACTCAAGAATGGGCAGGGCATCAGGGTGAATGTTGGTTTCTATTACACTGAACGTTGGACAACGTGCCAACCACAAGTGTTCTTGCCATGGGTAAGGAGGAGTTCTGAGTTCTGCATCACATTCACCCCTGGGCAGTGATTGGAGATAAGGTCTCGGTTCTGAAGCCTGAAAACTGAGGTAGGGAAGAGATGATGACCTAAGGCCATGGCGGGTTTTATGTGCTCAGTGTGCGGTCAGCTTTCTGGGTGTTGGTCAGGAGGTCCGGGCTCAGGTTGTGTTCGACAGTGCATTAGTGCCCAGGTTAGACTATATAATTTGGGTAAGGTCGAGTGCTGTGTAGGTTTATCCTCATTTAAAGTGCCTGGGTAGCTCATGAGGCAATAATTTTTTTTTTTTTCCTAGAGGGCCGGCAGAGTGCTGCATTGTGGGTCCGGAATTGCCAAATTTTAGGACTTCGGGGCCAGGAGTGTGAGGACGGAAGTGTGAGAAGACAAGCTAGACTTGGGTTTCAGGGCGAGGGCACGGCAGGTACCCCCTGCAGATCTGAACCATATCTCATGCTTCTGAAGTCAGGGCGAGGATCAGACGTTGGCTCAGGTTGGAGTTCCTGTGCATGACGGCCGCTTCATGAAGGGAGCGGAATCTCGGGGCCATTGAAGTTTTCCCACGTTGAAAGTTGTGGGATGCCCCCTTCCAGGATTCCTTCTGCGGGACAATTGAGACCTGTTGGACAGCTCCAGGACATCCCATATGGAAATACTCTAGAGCACCATTCGCGGATGGATGCGTGGGAAGCCCGCCTCGCATTCCAATTGTCTCCTAGCAACAAGACAGTTTTGATCTGATGGCTCTACCGGAGCAACCGGGGTGGCTGAGTTGAAATGGACTTTCCTGAAGATGGGTCCTAATGTGTTTTTGTGTCCATGAGGGCCTTGGAATGGGGCGGTGGCACCGGCATCCTGAAGTACTCTCCTAAGCTTTGGACATGGCTCCCATGCACAGGTTACCTTGTGGAGACGAGATGAGTTCTGATGGGTGCCTCCGG
Source organism: Mustela nivalis (assembly GCF_964662115.1). Classification (NCBI taxonomy): domain Eukaryota; kingdom Metazoa; phylum Chordata; class Mammalia; order Carnivora; family Mustelidae; genus Mustela; species Mustela nivalis. The sequence continues at coordinate 1,479 of NW_028134444.1, read as the reverse complement.
AAAACCCCTATGCTCGTATTGGAATCAGGCTTTTGAGGACACATGCCTGTAACCCAAAGCAATGGATCCTATTATGGCCTAGGGTCCTGTCTGGTTCAATCTTCTTCTCTGGGGACATCCATCTATGGTATGAGTGGAGGTCGATTATCAGCTGGTGTCAGACAGCCCTTGTTTGTTCCGGGCGACCTACACTATTGGGATGGCCTCAGGGACTTTGGAGGTTTCTCCTAATTTGTACGATTTGGGACCATGGAATGGGCAGAATTCCCATGGATTGGTAGGCACAGTCCTAATGTGTGGCTCCAGGCGCCCAGCCTGGAGGGTGTGTGGCCCAAGACTTTGAGGACAGAAGTCTGAAAACACAAACTCAGCTTAGGTTTGGGGACGTAGGTATGGCAGGCCCGATCTACAAACTATGAGAAGAACTCTTCAGGATATGAAGAAAGTGCGAGACTGAGTCGCTTGTTCAGGCTTTTGTCTCTGGATTTTGTATCAGCGATGGCCGTGGAATGTCGGGGAGGCCTCATGGGCCATGGACGAATCTTCCTCTCTGAGGATTTGGCCTGATTCCCAATTGCTTTTCGTCAATCTGTGGGATGGGAGGACTCATTTCAGGTTTGTTACCTCAGGTGTCCCACCAAAAGAGGAATTCCAAAGCAAAGCCGTGGGGAATACTGAAGGGACAACCCGAACTATGGTTAAAAATTGGGGCCTAGGTGAATGGCAAGCCCAATATGCTATCTCTTCATCCAGCCACTGAGTGGCCTTACTTGAGGACTGGGCTCAGCCTGAGGGTCACAATGTGTGTTTGTGACCAATGTGGCCCGCGAGCATGGGCGGGGCCTCATGGGCCACACTGGTTTCAACCACACTGAACGTTGGACAACATGCCAACCACAAGGTTTCTTGCCATGGGGAAGGAGTTCGGATTTCTGCATCACCTTCAAACTTGGGCAGTGATTGGAGATAAGGTCTAGGTTCTGAAACCTGGAAACCGAGGTTGGGAAGAGATGACGACCTAAGGCCACGGAGGCTCGATATGCTCAGTGTGCGGCCAGCTGTCTGGGACGGGCCAGGGAGTCCAGGCTCAGGCTGTGTCAGATAGGGCATTAGTGCCCTCGTCAGCATATGTATTTGGGGTACAGCCAAGATCGGTGCAGGTTGATCCTCATTTGGGGTTACTGGGTAGCCCCAGAGGACAATGTTTTTCTTCTGGAGAGCCGGCAGAGTGCTGCATTGTAGTTCTGGATTGCCAAACTGGTGTGTTTGTGGGCCAGTAGTCTGACGACAAAAGTCTGAGAACACAAACTAGGCTTAGGTTTCTGGGTGAGGCCATGGCAGGCACAATCTACAGACATGAATCGAGATCTCGTGCATGTGAAGTCAGGGCTAGTGTCAGACGATCGCTCAGGTTGGAGTTTCTGTCCTTGATGGCCCCTTCATTAATGGGGGGGGGCATCACGAGGCCATGGGGGTTTT